>NC_056733.1:1807193331-1807410831 GCF_019279795.1 Protopterus annectens
ACTGGAAAGACTCCCTCATTAGCCTCAACAAATAGTTGAGATCCTTCATCAAATCCTCTAAAACCATCTATGAAGGCAGAATTGTGGCAGACACTAAAAACAATTACAAAGCCTTCTATAGCAATAGGAAGAACCTCCACAGCAATACCCAGATTTGCTCTGAGATACTGCGCAATGGTACATCCTATACTCAGCTAACAGATATTACCAACATACTGGCCAACAGATTCAGTGCCAACTTTACCCATGTCTTCCCCCTAAAGGATCAATCATAATACCAGAAGAATGCCAGGCACCCAGCATTACTACAACACAGGTTAAAGCTCCATTGTCCAAGGCCAAGTGTACAGCTTCCATGGGACCCGATAATATCGCTGGCTGTGTTCTACCTGAACTACAAAGTGAACTGGCACCACATCTGCGTTCCCTGTTCAGTCACAGCCTCAAGTCAGGCTTTGTCTCTACCAAATGGCACACTGCTACAGTCATCCCTCTCCATAATGGGGGAGCTACTACAGACCCTGGGAATTATCACCCATTAGCCTGATGAGTCTGATATGTAAAGCTATGGAGCATATCATCGTGGACTTGATTAATGAAGATATAGGAAATCTTCAAACTCTAGACCCCCACAATTTGGCTTTGTGAAAGGGAGATCATACCTGCTCAACCTGGTTGACTTCTTTGAGTCAATCACCAGGGCTGTGGATGAAGCTAAGGCAGTGCATACTGCCTACCTCAATCTGGCCAAGGCCTTTGATACCATTTCTCACTTGGGAATTATTGATAAACTCAACAAACTAGGCATCAACTCCTATATCACTAAGTGGGTTGCAAATCGGCTCACAGATAGAGCACAGTGTGAAAGTAGCAGACTCCAAGTCAGGCTGATGACCAGTCACAAGTGGAGAGCCACAGGGATCAGTCCTGGGTCCTCTCCTGTTTGGCATGTACTTCTCAGAAGTCCAGGCCAACACAAAGGGACTCTGGCTGACCAAGTTCACAGACAACTGCAACCTGGGAGCCTTTATTAACACCTGAAGTGATGCAGACATCCTACAGAAAGGCCTCACTGAGACCAATGACTGGTGTCAAAACCATGGCTTTAAGTTTAATGCCAAAAAATGCATCATCGTCCTCTTTGGTAAAAACTCAGTTCACACTAATTACCATACTGATGGGAGCCCACTGAACACTGAAGGTGTTATAAGAGATCTGGGGGCACAGGTTGACAGTATCCTCTCCTTCGACCACCACATCAACACTGTGGTCAGAAAGTCCTTCTGTGTGGCACATCCCATTATCAAGGGTTTTGCATCCAGGAAGAAAGAGGTCATCATCTCTCTCTACTCTTTCCTCGTTATACCAGTCATCAAGTATAATGCCCCATTTGGCATGTACCTCACTAGATACCTGCAATAGCAACAGAGGCCACAGAAGTACCTCACGAAGAGGATCCTGTGCATTAAACACATCCTACATGGACAGATTCAAAATAATCCAGCTATTCTCTGTCTCATATCACCTACTTAGAGGTAATCTCTGCTTGGCTTACAAAGTCTGTCCCAACTCTGTTAGAAATTCTACATCTAAAGAAATCCCAGTCCCTCCACAACACATGCTCCAGATACCTCAACCTCATTATTACAATCAAGTGAACATGCTGGAGGGACAGGTTCCTCACCCAGAGACTGCCCATGTTCTGGAATAGACTTCCCATACATATCAAGCAGTACTTCACTGTCCCTCTTCAAGAGAAATCTTGATGAGTGGATGGGTAATAGAAAGTTCACCCTGGGGATCACTGCAGTGGCTCTACTTGATAAAGGCACTGGGAACTAATGCCAGGAGGCACAATGCCAGGGCAATTGTATGGGATAGGCTTGTAAAGGCTCCAGGGCCATTAGCATAGTACACACCTTTGAACCTATGAAATGTTTGTTATATGATGTATATTTGCTGCACTTGTTAAGCTTTGTTACTCAGTCATATGGTGGCAGCAATTGTTCTACATTAATAGTTTCATAAAATTTAACTGCTTTGCCACAGCAGGAATTTAACTAGAATCATAAAAGTTATTATGACTTTGTTGGAATAACATTTATAGACATACTGGTAATTTTTTGCTGACTTCATAAATGTCTTCAAGTTCTAATAAAAAATCAGGTGGAGGTGTTATGATACAGATTAAATATAGCTATGAGACCTGTGATTACTAAATGTTCAGTGATAACACCAATACTATAGACTGTGTAACTGTGACAATAAAGATAACCCTGTAACATATGACAATTGTTGGAGTGTCTAGACCACCAAAGTCAAGTGCAGGTGACCTAGTGGAATTCATACATTTCTTGCATGAAACACAGGAGGGAAGAATAATATTAGCTGGGGACTTAAATTTACCAGAAACAGGCTGGAATAATATTGATTGAACAATGTTAGTAAGGAAATTATTCACAACTTATATTCAGGAACAACAATTGCTTCAGATCGTAAAAAAAAACTACCAGGGGATGGAATACACTAGACATTGTTTGTGTTCCCAAAGAAATTACTGTAACTTCAAGTCAAGTTTTACCACCATTGATGTGCAGTGCTCATGGGGTTATAAAGGTTAATTTTTTGCTAGATAATTCTGCCAAACTGAAATGTATTCAATGCACAGAAGATTAATTACAGATTATTTGGAAGCAAAACAGTAACTATGTAAAACTAACTGGAGTGAGGTGCTCAGTGGAAGAACTGCAGATGGAATGTGGAAAGTTTTGAAAGAGAAACTGAGTGCAAAATTATCATAAAAATGTTTAACATCAGGATCTAGGCATACAACATCTGGCAGATATATTTCCATAAGAAACAAGATATCTGATTACGTGAAAGACAAAAAATATAAGAAATGGAAGAGAGGTCTGAATACAACTTTGAAAACTGAAATAAACAAGCTGGACAAACAGATTAAGCATAGCGTGAGACAAGATCAAGAAAAATTACAAAAAAATTATATAAAGATATTCAGCATAATAGGAAGCCTTTTTATAGATACATAAGATGTGGAAGGAGTAAAGACATACAGATTGATAAACTGTATGCAGATTCTAAAACTTATTCTCAGACACAACAGATTATAGATAAATTTACAAAATCTTATGCAAAACAGTTTGGCTCCACAAAAGGGGTGATATGTTGTCCTAATGACATCCAGATAACCCCAAATACTGGAATCAAATTAGTTTATATTGAACAAGAACTGTGCAAACTGGATCCAAACAAAGCACAGGGAGGAGATGGAATTAGTAACAATGACCTGAGAACACTTCAGCAAGAACTTACAGTACCATTATATCTATTATTCACTAGGTCATATAAATATTGGGAGATTCCTCAAGATTGGAGACATGCATTTATTAAACCTGTTTTTAAGGGAAAGGGGAGTAGGACAAATCCAGAGTCGTATAGACCCCTAAGTCGACTTTCATGTTATGGAAAAATAATGGAGAAGGTAATATTGGATAAGTTATTATCAGAACTGGACAGAGTAAAACCTGAAACCACATATCAGCATGCATATGTTGAAAACAGATCTATTACCACCTGTAACATAATGTTCTATAACAATATAATAACAGCTATGAATGAAAAATTGTTGTATGATGTAATTTATATAGATTTAACATCAGCATTTGACAGGGTCATACACATAACACTGATTAATAAATAAGTACAACTAGGTATTGATGTACTCTTGATAAGATGTATAGCTGCATGGCTTACAAATAGGACATGGAAGTATCATACAGCAACTGGACAGGCAAAATCCTTGGATAGATTCAGAGTGTCCCACAGGGCTCTGTCCTAGGCCCTTACTTGTTTAGATTGTATCTTTTCAGACCTACCTTTTTCATCTGAGGTGTTCTACAGTCTGTATGCAGATGACTTGAAACTAGGAAAACTGATTACATGTGTTACAGATAAGGCAAGTCTGCAAAATAACTTGAGACTAAATTGACCTTTGGGCATAGGAGAATAATATACTGATAAATACATCAAAAAACTAAGCATATAAGATTTGGTAGGCATAAACTGAAAAGTGAATATTTAATACAGCATACAGTGATTGAAACTGTAGACTCATTTAAGGACCTGCGTATATGGGTACATTCAGTTTCTCTAATCATATCAACCAATTAGTTAATGATAGTTATAGAACTATAGGTTCTGCAAAAAGATTTATAAAGTCTAGGAAATCAAAAATAATGAAGTCATTGTTTGTTAGTTACATTCAACCCAAACTTGAGTATGGAATAATATGGAAACCCTATCAGAAAAAAGCATGAGTAAACTGGAAAAAGTACAACGGAAATATACCTAGGGTATCCATGGATGTGAAAATTTAAGTTATTATGAAAGACTAAAATATCTGAACTTGTATAGTATCTCTTACAGATATCTAAGAGGAGATCTTTTTCAAGTATATGGGGCATTTAGTAACAACTACCTCTGGGAATGTTTGGGGTTAACAAAAAGTACTAGAGAATCATCAGATAACCTATGTAGGAGATTCTATAGGAATGAAAAGTGTATTAATTGGTTCTCTGACAGAGCAGCTGATGCATGGAACAGACTACCAAATTACATTAAAGCAAGTACTAGTTTAGATATTTTTAAGAACAGCCTAGATACTTATTATGGGAACAAGTGTTTTGGTATATTGGCAACCTAGAAGGGCATTAATGCCAGTGCTTGAAATATTTGTATGCATGTATGTATGTATGTATGTATGAATAGACCAAGGCACCATGCCTTGGAGTAGGGGTAGGGGTTGTACATACATTTGCTGCACTGCATAGTTCTAGTACTGCAAACTGCAGTACTTTAGGTCATCAAGAATAATATGCAGAATTAATTAATGGATTATCACACCATAGAACTATTGCCAATTATAGAGTTACTAATATACAGTTTAGAAAGGTCAGTTAACCCTTAAAGGAATGTGATATTCTTTCCTGAATCTATTGGTGATGGCACCATTGCACAATAAGTTTATGAAGTTAATCAATGCTTCAATACCTAACCCTAACCCCCTCCACCCTGATAACGTGGTGCCTCTGAATTAATCAGTTAAGGAATATTCAGTGCTGGCTGTAACAGTGTATTAAAGCAACACAGCATAGAGTTCATGAAATAAAGGCATGCACTGTTATAGCTTTTCCAGGAGGGATGCTTCTCAGTGTTGTTACTGTTTTGCAAAAAATAGTTTATAAAAGCAGAGTTATACCTTCGTGAAGTAACATGCAGCATTTCCTCAGGAAAACAGTGGACTGCTTCAGAACGTGAAACATGTTAGGGGGTAGAAATGTGTTGACTTCAGTTAAAATCGTATTTATTAATCTGCTAATAGTTTTAATTAGCAAATTGTTTCAGTCACGTGCACACACAAATGCAGTAAGTAAGAAACTTTCCTTTTCTCCTTTTTTCTCAGATCTCCACATCTGAAGACGAGATAACATGTAACAGTATCATCACCAGAGAAGAATGCTGACACTGAAGCTGAGTGCTCATAAATGTGAAACATATGAAAAGTCATATGAAAATATAACAGCTTGAAATGTAAAAGTTCCACTCATTACTGCAATACCAAGTTTCTGTATGAAAGACCACATTCAGACTGTCAGTTCGCAGTCGATATAGTAAACTTCGATAAATTAATGTCAATTTATTACAGTGAACTACTGAATTGCAAGGAAATGTTTTATATACCAGTAATGCCTGGATTGGTAGTAGCAGTAAAACTGTCAGTGAAATAGTAACATAAGAATCTGAGTACAAAGGATTAGTCCAGATAAAAATCACCTTAGCTAGCAGATCTAGGAGACTTTCTCACTGATAGCCTCCCTGTGGGAGGCATAAAGACATCTTGTGGAAATTACTAGTAGTTTATTCTGTTACGTAGGTAGATGGATGAGTGTTCTTGTTCTTGGAACAATACATAACAAGTGGTAATAACTGTCATCTATAAATAGTTCTAAGAATGCAGTTATTCAAGAACTGAAAATGTTTAGCCTTGCTTAACAGCAATTTACAAATAAAGAAATAAACAATTTCATTTTTTAAAAAAAAATGCAATATTTGCAATGCACTTACAAGTCCATTTCTTGTTTCTCTCTCTCTTTCTCTCCCTCGCTTAATTTCTTTTTTTTTCTCTTCAAATGATGTTACTTTTTCTACAAATCCAGATGGTACAGGGGCAGCTGAATTGAACAAACCTTACAACAGTTTTTGTAAACTGCTGCCAGTGGTGCTCAAGCAAGCTCATCTCAGTGTAAGTTCTCAGAAATCCTCAAGGGAGCAGTGCAGGCCAACACCTACAGCTGCATAATAACAGTAATCAAAGGTATATGTGGCTTTGCATACACGTGGATACTTCTGAACACAGTTATGGTGGATATTAGTCATTTTATGCCTGTTAAAATCTGCAAAGCTGCTCTGGAGATTTTATCACAAGGCTGAGATTTTACGGAATCAGTGCCATTTGTTTGTGCTTAGCTTATTTAAATAAAAGTGTAACACTGCCTTTCACTGATTACCATCATATGTGAACATGGCACTACAAATACCACCCTTTAACATAAGTTTTGTCAATGTTATACAGATTTTATTCCTAGCAGCTGTAAGTTTGCATTCTTTTGCCACATAGCTATGTGACTTATAGAGTTGATGGCTGGCACATTATCTTTTTAGGGGATCATTCCCTTCCTTTGTATAAAATATATCAGTAAATACCCATGTCCTTAAATGAATCTACAGTTTCAATCACTGTTTTAAATATTCACATTTCACATTATATATCTCAAATCTAATATGCTTAGTTTTTGTTGTATTTATCAGCATATTATTCTCCTGTGTACAAACAGTTAATTTAGCCCAGTTCTTTTGTAGACATGCCTTTTCAGTAACACATGTAATCAGTTTTCTCATTTTCAGTTCATCTGCATATAGACTGTAGAACATCTCAGATGTAAAGATAAATCTGAAAGATACAACTTAAATAAGTATAGAATCATAGGATTATAGGAAGTTACTATGGTAATGGCTCTAAGGCCCTTACAAGCCTAGCCAAGTTCTGCTCTTATCTCCAAGATCAGCACCTATTGCCCCTTTCCAAGATGGACACAGGTGGAACCCCTTGGGTGAATCAGTTATCAATCCAATTGGCCAGATTGCATTTGAAGAGGACCAATGAGGTGCTCTGTTTGACATGAAGTGGGAGTCTGTTCCAAAGGTGTGGTAACCTCTGGGAGTCAAATCTATCCCCCAGCAGGTTCCATTAATGTCACCTACCAGGTTAATGTCTTTAGAGTGAGTAACCCATGTACCATTTCACTTGTGGATATGCAGCATTTCCAATAAAGCAGGGTCAGAGATTGTCTTATATGCAAGGCAGAGATCTTCTCTGAGTAGTCTGTATGAAACATAATAAAGTGACAGTGACTTCAGATGATCCAAATAGCACAGATGCTGAAAACCTTGAATTTTCCTTGTGAGGAAATTTCTGGTCTCTACAATTGCTGCAGGTGTTTGGAAATGTACATACCAAAAGGGGCATTGTACTCAGTTATTGGTCTGACGAGGGAAGAATACTGGGAGGTTGCAACTTCTTTTTTTTCTGGAGGCAACATCCTTATTTATGAGATGAGTAATATAGAATGCCCATCTTATCACTATGGAGGCATGGTGGTCAAAGGTAAGATTGCTGTCAACCTGTGTTCCTAGGTCTCTCACCACTGAGTGCATACTTAAGGTGTTGCTATTGATGTGGTAGCTGGCAGGAACGTTGCTCTAATGAAAGGAATGATAATACATTTTTTTTTGCATTGAGTTTAAGACCATGACTTTGGCAACAATCATTTATTTGTGTAAGACCATCCTACAGGATGTTGACATAATTGGGAGATTCTATGACCAGTCCTAGTTTGCAGTCATCAGCAAACTTTGTCAGTTGCAGACCATTAGTTTTTGCTTGTACGTCAGAGAAATAGATTCCAAACAGTAGAGGTCCCAGAACTGTTCCCTATGTAACACCACTGGTTACAGGTCTGCTGTTGGAGGTGGATTCCCCTGTTTTGACTATATGGGTTCTATCAGTGAGCCTGTTAGTGACCCATCTAAGAATATAAGAGTTGAAACCTAGTTGAGTGAGTTTGTCAATGATGCCTTAGTGGGGGGTAGTGTCAAATGCCTTGGGTAAGTCTAGGCAGGCTGTATGCAAAGATTTCCCCTCATCCTGGGCCTTGGTGACTGTCTTGAAGAAGTCCACCAGGTTTAACAGGTATGATCTCCCTTCGACAAATCCAAACTGTATAGCGTCAAGTGTTTGGAGATTACTTATATCTTTGTTGATAAGGTCTGTGATGATTCGCTCCATAGCCTTGCAGATAACGCTAGTCAGGCTAATAGGTCTATTGTTCCTGTAGTTAGTGGAAGCACCACCTTTGTGCAAGGGAATAACAGTGGCTGTTTTCCATTCAACTGGGATGAAACCAGTGCTTAGACTATGACTAAAAAGATTACCCAAAGGTGTTGCTAATTCTTGTTGGAGCCCATATAGGACACAGCCTGGGATGTTATCAGGTCCCTTAGATGCTGGGCATAGGGCAGATCTCTATGGGTCACCCTGATTGTAACCTAGAATTTCACCTGCCCAGATGTTATGATACATGCCATGTCCTATTTGTAAGCTGTACAGCTATCCATCTTATCAAGATTACATCAATATCTACGTTGTTCTAATTTATTGATGAGTGTTTTGTGTATGACCTTATCAAATGCTGAAGTTAAGGCTATATACGTTACATCACAACATAACTTTTCATTTATAGCTGTTATTATATTTTTGCAGAATATTATGTTACAGATGGTTATAGATCTATTTTCGGTATATGCATGCTGATATATGGTTTCAAGTCCCAAAATTTGTAATTCTGATAATAATTTATCTACAATTACCTTCTCCATGATATTCAAACAACAGGAAAGTGAAAGTAGTAGTCTGTATGACTGTGGATTTATCCTATTTCCCTCTCCCTTATAGATAGGTTTAATAAGTGCATGTCTCCAATTCTGTGGAATGTCCCCATACTTAAATAACCTACTAATAACAGTAGGTTATTGGTAAATGGTTGGAGGTTGGTATAATGGTTAAGGTTAGCCTATTCATTAGCTATGATCTTATGAGACCACGAATCTAAGGAAAAGGGAAAATTACACTTTCATGGCATCTAGGTCCAAGGAAGTCAATGTCCTCTGTATTCAGCATTCATCAGACCTATCATTGAGTACAATGTCCCCTTTGGTATGTACCTAACCAGGCATATCCAACCACTGGAATGTCCACAGAGGTTTCTCACTAAAATATTACAGAACATAAATAACATGTCCTGTGCAGACTACCTGAAGACCCTATAACTGTATTCTGTCTACTACAGGCTGTTGAGGGGAGATCTATGCCTGGCATACAAGGCATTGTCAGACCCCACTCTGATGGACCTCCTGCATACCTGAAAAACAAACAGTACCAGAACTACCCGTTCTGAAGACTTGCACCTTGCCTGTGATATAAATAGGACCTGCTGGAGAGACAGGTATGTATCCCAGAGACTACCCCTTCTCTTGAGCAGGCTCCCCATCCATACGAAGCAGAGTTCCTCCCTAACTCAGTTCAATCAAATGTTGCTACCCATGAACTGGCTTGTATTAGCCAAATATTACAATATATCTGCTGCAATAATTCTCTTCTCATGTCTTGACAAATTCACAACATCCTGTCTAAATTCATGTGTGCCCGAAATTAGGCTTGAGAATTTCCACTTTTTAAAATTAGCCATTTTTTCATATAGGTATTTATCAAAAAATCTTTACATTCATGCTGTCCTGATTATCCTTTACATGTGATTTGTGAGAAATGCATCCTAAAGCATGCACAATGTATGCTATCTAAAAGGGCTGTAAGTTCCCTAATAGCAGTCAGAGGGTCATTGCAGATGAGACCATTGGTACCAGCATAAATAAAACAGCTCCATGCTTCCTTATTTTAAAACATTCCAAGGCCTTTCTCACATCCTGTACTTTTGCTCCTGGAAAGTATTACACTATTCAATGTCCATTATCCTCTCTGCCAATATAAGTATCAGTTCCTCTAATAATCGAATCACCAATTACAATTATAAAATGTTGACCAGATCTGAAGAATCTCACACTCCTAATTTAATAATATCTGCTATAACAGTTGTTACAAACAAATGATCTTCATCACCATTAGCCTTATTAATCTCACTGTTTTCATTGTTTATTACATTTGCAGGCTTATCATTCTCATCCCGGTGGTTTGTACATCCACAGCTTGAACCATGTTGTCAACTTCTGTGTTTTGCCTCCTTTTTTCTCTTACAATAATGTTCTTCAATCCTTTTTTTTTGTTTGTTTAAATATTTTTATTCATTTCCAAAAACAAGAAAACATGAATGCAGGTTATTTATGACAATGAAGTATTTACAAATTATTTAAAAAGGTAGGCTAAAACCTCTAAACAGATATCAAACATTAAAACCAAAATAAAGTATTTACAAGGGTGTCTATTGTTGACATATAACTGACTTTCTATACAATTTTTTCCTGATTATAATCTGCTGCAGTCATTATTCTCCAGTATTTCAGTTACTTTTTGCCATGCTACGTATAATGATGTAGTTCTTTCAGTTCTTCCTTTAATAGTGTTCATTTCCAATTGTGATACTGCTGACACCATATTCATGAATTGCTTAAAAGTTGGAGAAGCTTTGGATTTCCAGTTTGATGTAATGTTTTTCCTTGCAATAGCTAGGAGAGTCCATAAGATTACATATTTTGTTCTTGGCACACAGTCGGGTACAGGTGCATTAAACAAAATAATAGATTTGGAAATCTGGAATTTATCATTGAATACCATTTGCAAAAAATAATTTATTTTATCCCAATATGATTTAATCAAATGGCATTCGTAGAACATATGTTGCCAGTCTGCTTTTATTGATAAATCACATCTCCAGCAGCCAATATTTTTCTTAAACATAAGTTCCATTTTATGAGGGGTTACATAAGATCTGTGTATGAATTGCCATGTAAAAAGTTTCCAATGTAATGAAAGTGATGTCTGCTTTGGAGTTAGAAGAATTAGTTTTTATCTCTGTCATTTGGCACATGTCCATTAACTGATCTATAATAATTCCATATTTTGTCATTATTATGCATTTTTATTTTTTTGTTTGTTTTATAAATAGATGATAAGTATCCATTTCCAGTAATGGGTTGATTCATTAGTAATATTATATGTTCTATAAGGTTAGGAACATTTTGTCTTATTGATGGTTGCATTGTTTCTTGTTTGCTTAATATATGCTGTTTTAATTCTTGTACATGTAACCACGAACTATCTTCCATATTTAATTTCTGTTTAATCTAGTCTATTGTCAGAGGTTTTCCAGAGTTTAGCAATTGATTCCAATATATTAATCCCTTTTCTTTAAGCATGTTGACTACTTCCATATTAAATGTTATTATATTACCTTGTGTTCTTCAATCCTTTTGATTTCCTTGTTTTTGACTTCCCCTTGCATCTCTTTTCTATGTTCTTTGTTGGAAAAACGATGCCTTGTTTCTGTAGATTGAAAGTTTTCTGATAGAATAATGTTATCATCCCTGTAATCCGTGTGTTGCACAACAAAACAGTGTCATTTTTAGCATATATCTTTCTTTGCTTTAATCAATTTCCTGTTTTCCTAGCTATTTTTTACAGATGTCTTCATTTTTTTCTCTTTTCTTTTTTCTTTTATTCTACATACTTTCAGTGCTCAGACTGCTGAATTCTTTTATGCTGAATTCCAGTGTTGTCATAGGCAGAATCATGTTAAAAATGGGTTGAGTAATCTTTCCTGGCAATAGACACTTCACTTCCTAAATGTGTTCTATTTTCCCTTTGCCTAATATTATTTATCTCATCAGCCCATTCATTAATATATGTAACAATAATGTCCCAAGCTGTACCAGTTGCACAAGTGCAACCGTCATCAGTAAGTCTAGATTTACTTCTAATAATGGTGAGGAAATCATCCAACTTTTGACATAAGGAAAACAGGTTACCAATGTTTTCAGGTTTTACCTTTAAATATGCATAGAATTTAGTACATTATTCAAAATACATATTCTTTAATCTGAGTCTTTTAGTCCTTCTTGGTCTGCTGACTGTGGAATATGTTTTTTCAAATCTCATGTATATTGACTGGCTTGTCATTGATACAACTTAAGTTCTTTCCTCCCTGACTTTTCTCCACCATTATATTTTGGACTTGTTTGGTGGAGTTCTTCAAGGAACACATACTTTAAGCAGTCATCTTCTCTTAACCCAACACATGCAATTTCATTCCATTAGACAGATGTTAATATTTCAGCTACAGGACTAGTACAAATGAACAAATTGATACTGAGTTCTCTACCCATCCATCCATCTATCTGCCAATTTGTAATAACTTTATAATCTGATTATGCTGGTAAGGGTTAGTATGGTAGAAAAATTAACATCATAGACCAGTCATGTTCAGGATTAGCAATAAGTATATTAGGGGGTCAGCCAGGTTGCAAGGTTTGGAGACAAAGCCAGAGAGGCAAGATTATGTTGGTTTGGACATGTGCTGAGGAGGGATGCAGTGTATATTGGGGAATAAAGATGCTAAGGATGAAGCTGACAGATAACAGGAAAAGAGGAAGGCCTAAGATAAGGTTTATGGATGTGGTGAGAGAGGACATGCAGGTGGTTGGTGTGACAGAGCAAGATGCAGAGGACAGGAAGAAATGGAAACAGATGATCCACCATGGCAACCCCTAATGGGAACAGCCAAAAGATGAAGAAGAAGAAGACTAGTCATCCCTACCCCAACAAAATTTTTCAGCTCATCTTGTTGGATCCTTGGGCATTCTCAGGCAAGCAGAGATATATAATGCCATTAATATGCCCAGAGTCTGCCCAAGGTCTCTCCCTACTGGACTATGTCTGGTACAGTTCCCTTTGGGAATGCCCATGTGCAACCTTTTGAATGCATATAAAAGTAAATCACATAAACAAAGAGAGCAAAGATATTTATTGATGAACACAAGGTGAAAACTTACATTTTAAACTTGTCAAACCTCTTCAGGCAATAATACTATGCTTGCAAATTACCTAATCAAGAATAATAAATTAGATAACAGTAGCAATCAATAGCTGCATGCAAGTAATTAATGACAAATGATAAAAGTAATGAGTGCAATGGAAATTGATAAAAGTTTAGCAAACTGTAGAAAAATGTCTGCAGGCTATCAGCACCTCATTGGCTTTGTTTTTAAAACACACTTACATGTTTTTTAAACCAGGACATGCTGTGTCACTGAAAACTGCCAGTGAACCTTAATTATTTTAAACACAGTCAGTCTAATTCATCACCCCTGCCATCACAATACACTTTATCCTAAACATGAACATCTAGTTTAGTGACATTAATGCAGTCGTAGCCCACTAAATATAATGGAACATTTTACCATGTATAAGAAATATGAGTCAAAGTTCTTGGCATGTTAGCATGACAGTGCTGCTGCCTCACAAATGATGTACATCATAGTTTTATTCTTAAACTATGTGCCTTTTGTACAGAATGTTTATTTTCTTTCAATTCTCATGGTTTTCTGATGGAGTTTTAAGTTTCCTCCCACACACCAAACACATCCTGTCAGGTCAGTAGATGATGCTATAGAGTGTGCTGTCATGTGAGTCTGCAAGCCTTGTGATGAACTGGTTTCCAAATCAGTACTGGCTCATATCTTGTGCTCATTGTGCTCATTACTTGCCAAGGTACGTTAGGACTTCCACAAATCCTGAAGAGGGAAAAGTGAGTACAGAAACAGATGTCTGGATGAACAGAAGTGTACACCTGATCCCTTTCTACAGCAATTCATTATAGCAACAAGGTAACGTCCAAATATCAGAATATGCATATGTTCATAGGTTCATAGGTAAGTACTAGGCTATCTGCCCAAGGGCATCTGTAAGCCTAGCCAGAAGGTGTTGGCTTTCACTACCCCCTTAGATTACTTCCCTGTGCCTCTGTCCAGCAGAGCCATTAGTTCCCTGTGCCTCTGTCCAGCAGAGCCACTGCAGTGATCCCCGGGGTAAATTTTCTGTTTCCAATTCACTTGTCAAGGTTTCTCTTGAAGAGTGTTAGTGAGGGGCTCTGCCTAATATAGATTGGGATCCTGTTCCAAAGCATGGGGAGTCTCTGGGACAGGAATCTATCCCTCCAGAATGTCCTATTTATCATTGTGGTAAGGTTTAGATCCCTAGAGCGTGTGGCTCTCGGGGATTTTTTTTTTTAGGTGGAGCATGTCCATCAATTCTGGGCTGGACATGGCCTTGTATGTCAGGCAGAGATCACCTCTGAGTAAGCGGTATGCAACCGAGTACAGCTGGTGTTTCTTCAGTCAGGCTGCATAGGGCATCTGTTTGAGGCCAGTAATCCTCTTGGTGAGGTACTTATGTGGTCTTTCCAGCTGTTGCAGGTGTCTTGTAAGGTACATACCAAATGGGGCATTTTACTCTATGACAGGTCTGATGAGTGATGAGTAGAAGGGCACAATAACCTCTTTTGTTCTAGATGCAAACCCATTTGTGATTAGGTGGGCCACATAGAAGGATTTTCTAACCACCTTGGCAATATGATTATCAAAGGAGATATTACTATCTTCTTGGGTCCCCAGATCCTCTATTACATTTTCTGTATCTAGGGGACTACTACGTATGTGGTAGTTCATGGGTGCTTTGTTTTTTCCAAAGGGGATGACTATGCACTTTTTGGCATTTAGCTTGAGGCCATGATTTTGACACCAGTTATCCATCTCAGTGAGACCCTTCTGGAGGATGTCTGTATCAGCCAGAGAATCAATTATGGCCCCCAGTTTGCAGTCATCTGCAAACTTGGTCAGATATAATCCTCCTGTGCTTGCCTGTACCTCTGAGAAGTATATACCGAACAGGAGGGGTCCCATGATTGAGCCCTAGGGGACGCCACTTGTAACTGGTTTAGAGTCGGGCCTAGAGCCTGCAATTCTCACCATGTGAGTTTTATCCATGAGCCAATTGGCAACCCATATTGTGATTTAGGGGTTTATGTTCAGGCTGGGGAGCTTGTCTATAATACCAGAATGGAGAATGGTGTCAAAAGCCTTTGCTAGGTCTAGGTAGGCTGTGTGGACCTCCTTTCCCTCGTCTAAAGCCTTGGTAACTGTCTAAAAGAAGTCCAGCAGGTTTAGGAGGCATGATCGGCCCTTAACAAAGCCAAACTGGGTAGGGTCCAATGTTTGGAGGTTCCCAATGTCTCTGTTAATGAGTTCCATGATGATGTGCTCCATAGCCTTGCAGACCAGGCTAGTCAGGCTTATAGGGCGATAGTTCCCGGGCTCTGTTGTGGCTCCACCATTGTGGAGCAGGATAACTGTTGCTGTGTGCCACTCTATGGGTACATAGCCTATAGAGAGGCTGAGTTTGAACAGTGTGTTTAGGTGAGGGGTTAGTTCATTTTGGAGTTTGTGTAAGACACAGCCTGGGGCACCGTCCGGTCCCATTGAAGCTGTGTTTTTTGGCTTTGGATATGGCTGTCTTAATCTGTGTGTCAGTGATTGCCAGGGCTTTACATTCTTCTGGTATGGGTATGGGCCCTTTAGGGGATGAGAGGGGGGTGAAGTTTGCACTAAACCTGTCTGCCAGAATGTTGGCAATATCAGTCAGTTCAGTGTATTTTGTGCCATTCTGCACTAACTCAGAGCTGATCTGAGAGTTTCCACTTAGGTTCTTTACATAGCTAAAGAATGCTTTGTGGTTATCTTTGGAGTCCTTGGCAATTTTTCTTTCGAAGCTAACCTTGGATGATTTTATGAGGGATCATAGTTTCTTATTGATACTGATCAGGGATGTCTTTCCTTCTTGGGATTTTACTCTTTTCTGTACTAGTTTCCTCCTTCTATTGTATAGCTTGTTTATGGCAGGGGTCCACCAGATTGGTTTCCTTTTCTTGGAGGAGTGAGTCTTGGTTTTGCTTGGGATAGCACAATCCATGCATTCTTGCAGGTGCTCATAGAGTACCTTTGTAAGGGATTCAGCAGCTTGGACAGCTTTGTCCTTTAGCATGGGGGCTGTGAACCTTTCCACCTTGGTCTTAAGTAATGTGAAGTTTGCTTTTGAAAAGTTTTTCACAGTAGTTTCCTTGATTGGGGGTGGGGGTGGAATGTGGATATCCAGAGTGATTAGTCTATGGTCTGATCTAACCAGGGAGGGGGTGACCTCTGGTGTAGAAAACCTGTCGCCCATGTTGGTGAGGACCAGGTCCAATATGTTGTCATTTCTGGTGGGGGTGTTAACCAGTTGATCCATGGCATTCGATTTTATAAATTCTAGGAAGCGTTGGGCAAGAGAGTTAGTACTTGAGTAGTTCTCCCAGTTAATGTTTGGATAATTGAAATCACCCAATATTAGGGCGTTTGGTAGGACCTTCTTATTTTCCAGTGTCTCCAGAAACATGGAATGGGGGTCCAGAGTCATAGTGGGTGATCTGTAGCAAGCTGCAATTTGAATTGCAGTTTTGCCTGTTGTTAATTTCACATGGATGATCTCTGAGGCATTGTGCTGCGCCAATAACCTGGAGGTGTGGGTATCCTTGATGAATATGGATACAGCCCTGCATTTTGTGTTTTGGTCCGGGTTCTGTGGCCAAAACGTTTAGTATGAGTTATAGCCTGGTAGTGCTGGGGTGCTCTCTGGAGCCTTAAACCAGGTTTCTGTTACTGCACAGATATCGATGTTCTCCATACTGAGGAGTGCCTCGAGTGCATGCATTTTGAGGTTTAGACTTCTGGCATTGAGTAGTATTACCCTTAGTTTTTGGTTACTTGTGCTATTTACGGTGGTGGGTTTGTCTTTTGAGCCTTGCCTAAAAAAGGCACTATGGGGGCGGTAAAAGCCTTGTCCAGTGTTCGAAAGCCTAAGGGTGACAGGTGCAAGCCATCTCTTGTGAAGCAACGTGGCTTGTCGAGCAAGTCATCCCAAGTGGACAGATACTGGATCTCCTTTGAATGACACCAGAAACTTAGCCAATTGTTGAAATTGATCATTTTTTCTTTATACTATGGCATCATTCTTGGTGAGGCAGGATGCTACTCAGGGTCAGGGTCATACCGGCCTGGGCTATGTGATCAGAGAGTTCTTCCATGTCTCCTTTCATGTAGTCCAGGGAGGTATGTCTCAGGTCATTCACACCAACATGGACAATGATATAGTCATATTTGTACTTGTTCTGGAGCGACCTGAGTGCTTGTGTTATGTGGCAGATCCTATTACTAGTGTGTTGGGTATGTTATTTTGCCTTAAGGGCTGTGATTGCGTAGCGCACTGATTATGGGAAGTATGTGTTTCATGGTTTGTGATGGGGTGTGGATGTTGCTTGGGTGTCTGCTTTGGAGGTCTCTGTTCCTTTTGCAGATTTTTATTTAGAGCCTCCGAGTATGTGAGTTTGTGTGTGTGTATATATGTGTGTGTGTGTGTGTGTGTGTGTGTGTGTGTGTGTGTGTGTGTGTGTGTGTGTGTGTAATTGTGTGTGTATGTCTGGAGCACACGCATGCATGTATATTATATGTGTGTGAGTGTATGTATGTGTATACGGTGGATATAAAACGTGTACACAGCCCTGTTAAAATGCCAGGTCTTTTGTGATATAAAGAAATGAGACCACAATAAATCATTTCAAAACTTTTCCCACCTGTAATGTGACCTATAATCTGTACAAATTAATTGAAAAACAAACAAATCTGTTAAGGGAAAAATATAAAAAAACAAAAAAAGTACAATAAGCTGGTTGCATAAGTGTGCACACCCTTAACCTAATACTTTGTTGAAGCACCTTTTGATTTAATTACAGCATTCAGTCTTCTTGGGTAGGAGTCTATCATCATGGTACATCTTAACTTGGCAATATTTGCCCACTCTTCCTTGGAAAAGTGCTCCAAATCTGTCTGATTGTGAAGGCATCTCTTGTGCACATCCCTCTCCAGGTCACCTCACAGATTGTCTACTGGATTTAGGTGTGGGCACTGGCTGGGCCATTCCAAAACTTTAATTTTCTTCTGGTGAAGCCATTCTTTTGTTGATTTGGATGTATGCTTGGGGTTACTGTCATATTGAAAGGTGAAATTCCTCTTCATCTTCAGCTTTCTAGCAGATGCCTGAAGGTTTTGGGCCAAAAGTGACTGGTATTTGGAAATGTTCATAATTCCCTCCACCTTGACTAAAGCCCCAGTTACAGCTGAAGAAAATCAACCCAAAGCATGATACTGCCACCACCATGCTTCACCATGGGGATGGTGTTCTTTTGGTGATGCAAAGTGTTGTTTTTGTGCCAAATGTACCTTTTGGAATTGTGGCCAAAAAGTTCAACCTTGGTCTCATCATACTTTTGGGAGACTTGATGTATTGTTTTGCAAATTTTAGCTGGGCCTGGATGTTTTTCTGTGTAAGAAAAGGCTTCTGTCTTACAGCCCTACCCCATAATCCAGATATATGGAGACTACGGGAGATTTTTGTCACATGTAGTACACAACAAGTACTTGCCAGAAATTCCTATAGTTCCTTCAGTGTTGCTGTAGGTCTGTTGGCAGCCTGCCTGACCAGTTTTTGTCTTGTCTTTTCATCAATTTTGGAGGGACGTCCAGTTCTTTGTAGAGTCACTATTGTGCTATATTTTCTCCACTTTTTGATGACTGTCTTTACTGTGTTCCATGGTATATCCAATATATATATATATATATATATATATATATACAATATATTTGTATATATAAATATAAATTGTATATAAAAATATACAATTTTTTTGTACCCTTCTTCTGACTGATACCTTTCAACAATGAGATCCCTTTGATGCTTTGTAAGCTCTCTCCGAACCATGTTTTTTGCTGTAGCAGGCAACTGAGTAAATGTAAGGAAAACCCCACTAGGACAGCTGAACTTTATTTGGGGTTAATCAGAGTCTCTTTAATTGATTGCAGGTGTGTACCCATGAAGACTGAATGCTGTAATTAAATCAAAAGGTGCTTCAACATAGTATTAGTTTAAGGGTATGCACACTTATGCCAGCTTATTGTACATTTTTTATTTTTTATATTTTTTCCCTAACATATTTGTTTGTTTTTCAATTGAATTGTACAGGTTATTGGTCTCATTACAGGTGGGAAAATTTTTTAAATGATTTATTGTGGCCTCATTTTTTATATCACAAAAAAAATGGCATTTTAACAGGGGTGTGTAAACTTTTTATATCCACTGTATATGTATGCATGAGTATGTGTGCATCCATACATGCATGCATGCATTTGTCTGTATGTGGATGGATATGTGTTTGAATTTGTGTGTGTGTGTGTGTGTGTGTGTGTGTGTGTGTGTGTGTGTGTGTGTGTGTGTGTGTGTTTGTGTGTGCAACCATATTTTTCTGATACTGTTGCCACTGCAACTCAAATAAAGGGGTGGAAAAGAAGTAGTTAGAGTACCTGACTGCTACAGCAAGGCAAGAAACATTCAGCCATTGTATGAAATTCAGGCATTTTAACAGACCCCAAAGTTCTCTGTCTTTTACATTTCTGAAGTTTACTGTTAATATTCACTGATATACAAATAATTTTTTGAAGAACACATATATGCCATACACTCATGCTGCATGTGAATATAATATATAGTGTTTATGATTACCAGCATACAAAGTAAGTGAATTTAAACTGTATTCAAATATATTGTGAAACATCAAAGATACTGTACTGTCTGTCTGTCCCAATATTTCCTTTCTGTTTTATATTCAGCACAGACCTACACCTACCAAGAGTCTTTTATGCAAGAATAAGAGAGGTGTGAAAAGCCCTGAACTGTAAGAAACACACTTTTCATCAATAAGGAAAAAAGTTTGTATTTCAATTCTGCTTAAATATTTTAAGTTGCATTTATACTGAACTGTGTGGTCATAGCTTTTTTTTTTTTTTTGCAGTTTATGCTTTCTTCCATGTTTTAACCAAAACTTTATCTAGATTTTTTTAGTTTGTTTTACGACCTTAGTCTTGCTGCTTCAATTGAATTTGTGGGAAGATTGTGAACTACTGAAAGATCTTAGCAACATGTATACATTGAAATGCACTTCTGTTTCCATAAGTAGAATTACTTGTAAAAGCTAATTGTTTGTATTTTAAATTCTGTCTTGGGCCTTAGTCTTGTAGCTTCATTTGAATTTGTGGTAGAACTGTGAAGTGCCATCAGATCTGAACCTCATTTAGTCATTTATTACTGCATTATTTTTGTAAACAGTGGTACTGGTAAATCTCTGCATAGTCTGGTGCCTTAGACTGTGGTAAAACTGCAGTACTGGGAGTGTTGTAAATTCTCCTTCAGGATTGGTGCTTAAATGTTGTTACATCTGTTTATATTTCAGTTTCGCTGCTAGGGTCATACATTCTGCTTATCACTCACCTGCTTAAAGCTGCGTTCCAGTGTTTCTGTTCCATGTTCTTTGTGTCTGCCTGAACCCTCACTGAGACATTAAGCTAAAGTTTCTGAAATTCTAACCTATCTGGTATCATTGGCCTGTGGTTCAGAGTCACAACAATAGATGTCAAGTATTGACTTTATTTGATTAGATCCCTGTTTAGCTAAACTGCTTCTTGGAAACTGAACTTTTCCCCAGCCATCCCACCCATTTCCTATTGTGGTATTAAAAGGCCATGTCTCTGGCTTCCACCCCTTATGGAATGTGACTTCAAAGTCCTTCCCTCTCCTTACATAACTCTCTGTTGCGTAAGCTATTTAAGTACTTTTCTCTCCCATTCCTTTCTACAGATCCATAATACTGAGTGCCCACCCAGCGTGCGTGTGTATGTGTGTGTGTGTGTGTGTGTGTGTGTGTGTGTGTGTGTGTGTGTGTGTGTGTGTGTGTGTGTGTGTGTGTGTGTGAGATTGGGAGACTGAGTGTGATGTGTGAATGAATGCAGGTATGAATGAGGAAGTGACTGTGTGTGCGTCTGAGACTTGGTGACTAACTGCAATGTGTGAATGAATGCAAATATGAATGAGAAAATGACTGTGTGTGTGTGTGTGTGTGTCTGTGTGTGTGTGTGTGTGTGTGCGTGTGTGCGCATGTGTCTGTGTGTGTGTGTGTGTGTGTGTGTGTGTGTGTGTGTGTGTGTGTGTGTGTGTGTGAGAAAGAGAGAGTGAACGGGGCAGAAAGAGAGAGAGAGAGAGTGCAATTGTGTGTTAGTGAATGCCGGTTCCTTGTGTTCCAGTTAAGTGAGAGTGTAATGTCATTATTCATGGACATTTCAGAGTTTTTTTAATTACTTCTGGAAGATGGAAGATGCTATAAAAATCCTGGAGACTCCCAGGCAATCCTGGAAAGGTGGCAACCCTAGGCTGTGTTCACAAAATGGCACTGAAGCTAGCACGTGCATGTCTATGACACCTGGAATGACAGACAATGGAGCTATTGAGAAAAATGATGATGTTGTCGAATTATTGGGGAAAATTAACCGGCAGCTTACCCAGCATTCATTACAAATTCAAACTCTTTTGGAAAATCAACAAGGAATTAGAGAGAGTTGAGGCAGTTTGGGCCTGCCACTTACCCAACCTACACCTAATGTGAGTAATGGAGGCAACTCTGAGGGTACAGCAGGGGACAGGAATTCTGTTAATGTTCCCTGCACCTTTCAAAAATGGAGATGCCAAAGTTTTAATTTTAAAACTCAGGCTATTGATACAAGTCCAAAGCCATCATTTTTGTCATTGTCTGATAGGCTTAAAAGCTTTGAGAAATTGATGTTGGAATATAAAAAACTCCAACTTGAGAACAGTTATTTGCTGCATAATATAGAACTTGGTCAAGTTCCACGGGATTTGCGTGTTTGGCATTACCCAAACAGAGCTGAGGGGAATCCCAATTTCATTAAAGATCTGCATAAAGTGTTTGACCATGCTGGAATGGAGGTATTAAGACTTATTATCAAATATAATAATATGAGAATTGAAAGCTTAACTGCAGAATTGGACTTACAGGATGCATTAATTAAGTCCAATTTAATTTTTGATCAGTATAAAACCAATTATGACAATCTATTTGGGCATATTGATAATGTTTGCACCAACATTTTCATGCGCAAGATGCAAAAAGTTAAAAGAGATATTACTGAATACAGTAATGGCAAGGCTTATCCTGTTTGGACTTATCACCAAGGTAACATAGATACCTCTGCCAATCACACTGAAGGGGAAAGTAACGAAATGAGGTTAATGATTACATCAGCCATGGGTGGTAAGCCGAACGTCCCTTTAGAACAAGAAATACAGATGTCAGAGAGGTTGAGGAACCAGGGACTGCAATACAATTAGCCAAGTATCAGAAAGCCTACAACAATCAGACCAGGGACTTTGTGAGTGAGGGAGCTCAACCGAAGCAGTCGAATCGAGGGGGTTTTCAGTGGATGAGATGATGGACATGGCCATTTTGCATTTTGAAGGTAATTTGACTGACGAAGTTGACTATAATCTTCATAGAGACAAATTTGTTGCCTACATTGTGGGGCATTCTTCAGTTGTGGATTCACAAACGTTTTGTAACAACGTGAATCGAAATATGTCTGTTTGTATGGATGTAAGTAACAGTTTTTCAGTTATTGATGTTTTCAATGAAAATTTTGTTGCCTTGGATGGACAGTATGATGGCTTTGGTTTTGAACTTTTAAATAGTGTTGCATGTAGCGTTGCTAATACGGAAGGTTGTTTTCCTTGCATTATTTTTAATTCTAGGGGTGATTTTAAGGTGCATAACTATTCAAAGAAAAATATTGACACACCCATTGTGGACTTGTTCACTAAAGGGTACACTTTTGTACCTAGTAGAAAAGGTAAAGTAGCGGAGATTATTTTAGATTTAAAAATGTTTACTAGGAAATTAAATCTACGTGTATGGTTTAATAACAACTCTGGTAATAATGACATGTGTGATACTTCTAGGTTAACTAGATCTAGTACTTTTAATCCTCCCTTGTGCAATATTATAGTTTTTTTTTTTTTTTTGAAAAAGCTTGTGAAATGGATGTAAGGGAAATTTATAAGAATAATAGTTGTGTTATGGGTGATAATTTAACTGTTAGAGGAAAAAAGTTGTTGATTAACATGTTGGCAGATGGTGAAGTGCATTATATGAAACCTGATAAAGGTAATGGGCTTGTGGTTATGGATTGTGTTGATTACTCTGATCATATAAATACACTCTTTATGAGCAATACCTATAAAGAGATTTCAGTTAATGAAATTAATATTGCACATCGTAGATTGGACATTGCCTTGGATGATATGTTATTGGAAGGGCAGACTTATTTGGATTCATATAAATATATGAAAAATGAGTTTCCTGTTATAGCTACCATTTTTGGTTTGCCCAAAATACATAATGGGCTTAATGACTTAAAATTTAGGCCTATAGTTGATGCAAAAAAGGTAAAACCTCTTTTATATGAAAATATCTAGACCATCACCTTAAAAGAGGATTGCAACATTTTAAATATATATGTAAAGACTCATGGAAATTTTTAGAAAATTTAAATGGGTTATTATTTGATGAAAATATGATTTTAGTTACTATTGATGTGTGCAATCTTTTTTCAGTGATTCCTCAGGATGATGGCCTAAAATGGTTGGAAACACAGTTACAAGTTACAGGCCTTTATGATCAAGACAAAATAAATGCATATATAGCCCTTATGGAAATGGTTTTGAGGAATGATTTTATGAAATTTGATGGTCAATATTATTGTCAAGTAAAAGGTGTTGCCATGGGGGCGGCGTGTGCCCCGATATTCGCAAATTATGTGATGTCATTCTGGGAAGATCAATATATTTTTAAATCAAAATATATGCAATTTATAAAATATTTTACTAGATTTTTGGATGATATTTTTATGATTTGGACTGGCACTGAATATATTTTAAGGGAATTTTTTGTCTTTATTAATAATACTGTTGATTGTTTTAAATTTACCCATGCATTTAACAACACTCTCATTACCTACTTGGATGTGAAGATTAGAGTAGATAGAGTTTGTAAACAATTTATTTCAAAGATTTTTAGGAAACCAACATTTTCAAATTCTTATTTAGAATTTAATTGCTGCCACCCTACCTTTCAGAAAAGATCCACAGTAAAGGGGCAATTGGTGCGTGCTGCAAGAATGACATCTTTGGAAAGTGATTTTATCCAAGAAGTGGATTTCATCCAAAAAATTTTGAGCATAGAGGTTATCCCCGTGATTTCTTGGATAATGTAAAGGTCGACGTCTTTAGAAAGAGGCAAAATGGTTGGTTTGTACCCATTTTGGTTCGTAGTGTTCAGGATTGTGTTTTGACAAACCAACTTAGGGATAAAAAGAATATTTTTTTCTATTGGATATAATTTTATTATAATATTTAACAAAGATGCACCGTCGATTTGTAAAATTGTGGAGAAAAACTGGGGATTATTATCCTTGGACAGACATGTGGCAAAGTTGTTTAATAATTGTAAAAAAAAACAAAATTTACCTTTAGAAGGGATAGATGCTTGAAAAACATTATGGAACAAGTTGGGAAGGGTAGGAAGAATATATATATATATATATATATATATATATATATATATATATATATATATATACGTTTAAAAAGGCTGGGAATGGGAGATGAGGTATGTATCCACAATGTCCCTTGGTCATTACCACCACTGATAAATTTATTTTGAATGGTAAGACTTTGCACATTGGGGGGTCTTTTAATTGTCAAAGTGATAATGTTGTTTACTTGGTGAAGTGTACCTCATGTGCGGTGTTTTATGTGGGCAAAACATGTAGGAAGCTAAGGGCAAGGATCTATGAGCATACATTAGATATAAAACATCAAAAAGATACTAATGCCCTTAGCAGACACATAGTCAAGTTTCCTAATCGTGCATTTAAGTTTTTGATTTTGCAGCAATTAAAAACCAATAAACAGGGCAATATGCCTAGGGAGGTTCTTGAGGTTTGTGATATGAAGTGGCAATTAATGCTGGATGCTACTAGTTATCTGGGCATTAATGAAACAGTTAATATTAGTCGTTATTTGAAAATGAAAAGTATTTATGTTTTTTAAACACACTGTTTTGTATTTTATTTATTATATATATATACTTTTTAGGGGGTTAGTTGTATGATTCAATTTTTTTACTGTTGTTTTTAGGAAATTGTAATGTTTGGTGTTGTGTTGGATATGTTTCTTTAAATGCAATGCTATAAGAATGCTGGGAACAACTGTTTCAATAGTTCTGAAGAAGTCCCTAGTGGGGGATGAAAGCACTCAACTCCATGTTTTCGAATTTTAGCAGTTTATTTCTGGTTTTTCCTGTTTGTGTGGTACAGTTTGTCTAAAATTTTGGAATAAAGCTTTGTTTTACATCGTTCCTTGTTTTCACATTTGGATTATCCAGTGTGTGTGAGGGAGAGCAAGAGTGCAATTGTGTATGAGTGAATGCCGGTTCCTTGTGTTCCAGTTAAGTGAGAGTGTAATGTCATTATTCGTGGACATTTCAGAGTTTTTTAATTATTTCTGGGAGATGGAAGATGCTATAAAAATCCTGGAGACTCCCAGGCAATCCTGGAAAGGTGGCAATCCTAGGCTGTATTCACAAAATGGCACTGAAGCTAGCATGTGCGTGCTATTTATATGTACGTTCATGTCTTAGAAATGCTTCTTAAAGGTGCAGCACACTTGTTATTCTACATCCTCCCTCTTTGAGAAATGAGTCATGCAATATTGATGACACTGACTGGTATGCAATTGATACAAAATATTTTTATCATGCAATTATACAGAACAGAACTAAATACATATATGCAACTACGTCCAGGTTGCTGTGTCTTTCACACTTGGTCTAGAAACACGACCAAATCATGAAACATAGAGATTGGAATTAGATTTAGCAACTGGGATTGTCTCTGCTGAATGTTCAACCTTAAGGACATCAGGAATACCAACATAAATGGTAGTGGGAGTCAAGACACATTCTGGAACAGGAACATTGTCTGAATTGCTCTGAGATTTAGAGTCTGTATTATATGAACAATGCTGCAATATTGGTTCTGATACAGGAAGAAGATGTCTGTGATTTCTCCTGTACTCCACACCCTCAGGTTTCACAAAATAGGATCTGGGCTCTGCACATATACTTGTTACTTGACTAATCTGATCATAACCTTTTTGCCGTTTGTATCCTCACTGTCTCTCCTTCTTTCAATGTATGAAGAAATCTGCTCTATTTTTCATAGCTGCACTTCTGGAAAGAAAGCTTTCTAAATAATTGGGCTTTAATTACTTTGCTGTTTTTAGCTATAGACCTCAACAAACTGGAACTAATAGGCAATGTTGTTCTGGTTTGCCTGAATAGAAGTCCATTTGACTGTGGATATTCTGGACTACTAGTACCATGTACAAGGTTCCATTGTCTTACAAATTTCTGAAACAACTGACTGGGAAACTGGGTGCCATTGTCAGAGATAAGCTTTTGTGGACTTCTGTGGACTGAGAAATGATGTTTCAACTTAGTTATAACAGTAGTGGAAGTTAGGTTGGGTAGTAGATTAATCTCAAACCAGCTCAAATAAGAGTCTACCAGTACTAAGTAATGTTGGTTGTTCCACTCGTATATATCAGTGGCTACTGTTGACCAAGGTAGTTCAGGAACTTGACTTAGGTGAAGTGGTTCTTTCTGAAAATACGATTTAGTACTATTGCATAGCGAACAGGAAGTAAGTGCTTTATCAATGTCTCTTGCTAGAGGAGTCACAAATACTAGTCCTCTCGCCTTCTTTTGGTATCTTTGGAACCTGGGTGGCCACAATGCAAAATCTGGATATATTTGTGTTGTAAGGAAGCAGGAACAACAATTTTTAGGACCTTTAAAAACAATGCCATCTTCCATCAACATCTCATCTTTGTAAGGAAAGTAGGGTTGCACTTCTGATGGTATACCAGATTGCTTTGATGGCCATCCATCATTGATGTAGCGATTGAGCTTTTGCAAAACTGGATTAGTCTTTGTGTGATCTCTTATGTCATCAAGTCTTGTGGTAGAAAAAGTATGTACTTCTATGGATAAGATATCAGACAGATAAAGAAGTTTGCCTTTTATATAGATTGTTTTGAAGTTGTACTTTTGCAATTTAAGCATCATTCGTTTTAATCTTTCTGGAGCTGAATGCATAGGCTTCTTTAAAATAGTAATCAGAGGTTGATGATCAGTTTCATTCTGAATATCTCAACCATAGATATAATCATGAAACTTGGAACATGCAAACACTATAGACAAAAGTTTTTTCTCAATCCGAGTATATTGCATTTCAGTTTGGTAAGTGTTCTAGATGCATGAGCTACTGGTCTACCCTCTTGAAAAATGACTGCACCTAGACAAAATCTTGAAGCATCATAGGAAGAGTTACTGGTTTGTTGACATCATAGTATCTTAATGTAGGTGGAGTAGCAATTTGTCTGCTTAAGATCTTCAAATGCTTGCTGGTGATGTCCTAACCATGACCATGTAACATTCTTACATGTTAGCTCTGTCAAAGGCATTGTCAACTCACTGAAGTCTGGTATGAACCTGCCTGAATAGTTGACCATACCAAGAAAACATTGTAGAGCTTGTACATTATCTGGCACTGACATCTCAAGAATGGCTGCTTGCTTGGACGGGTCTGATCTCAAGACAATTCTAGTAAATAAATTACCTACATATGTAACTTCTGGCAATCTGAATTTACACTTTAGAGGGTTGAGCTTCAAGCTCACTTCACATTCCCTATCTAGAACTCTCAAGATTTTTGTCATGCTCTGCTTCACCGTTGCCTCTGACTAACAAATTCTCTACTATTATGGCACAAGGATAACCTGCTTCACTTCCAAAATTTATCCCAAATGACATCCTGACAAATCTGTATCTTCCAAATGGGGTACTGAATAAAGTCAGTAATGAAGATTTGCGATCAAGTATCACTTGCTAAAATGAACTTTTTTCCTTTTAGAACAGAAAAAACAGTGGCATTCGGTATTAGAGATGCAACTTCCTTGACTGTATGCATAGGATGATGAGGTCTTTTTACTGCTTTGTTCAAATATCTTGGGTCAATGCATATTCTGATTTCGTCTGAGCCTTTTCTGTGAGCTGCTACCATGGACGACACCCAGTTGGTAGGTTCTGTAAATGGACAAATTACACCTTGCAATACCATTTTGTCCAACTGGGCTTTGACTTTATGCTGCATAGCTATCTGAACTTTTCTTGCTGGTCTGAGCACTAGACTGATCTCTGGGTCTAAGTTCATAGAATACACGACTGGACGTTTGCCCAACTTGTCATCGAAAACATCAGCATACTCTGAAAAAATAGGATTAGTGAAGATGGAACTGGGACATGTGCTTATTTGATGAACTTCAATAGCTTTTCTCAGCATTAAATCACAGCCACAAAGCAAAATCTTTTCTCACAGCAGCACTATTAATACCACATACAAGCCTGTTCTTTATTAACTCATCTTTTAAATCACCAAACCTACACGTTTTAGCTTTCTTCCTCGGGTCAGTAATATAAGCTGCAAAAGTTTCAACTTGCTTCTGATCTCTTATGTAAAACAAATGATTCTCTAATGTAACATTGGCCTGAGGGTTACACATCTCTCTGAATTTGCACTTCAAACACTCGGGGTCTTCCCTTGATTCAGCCTGTACAATAATACGATAATTTTCCCCTCCGCCTTCATACACTGCTGAGGCATATACAAATAAATGATCCCTTTCAATGGCTTCTGACTCTGCTAGGTTTAGCAAAATGAATGCCCTGGTGTGTGCATCTTTATCAGAATAAACTGTATGAATATATCATACTCTTACTCAGATATTCTCCAATTATCTGCAATATTCTGATCCAATACAAGTGGCAATAGTTTTCAAAAGCCATATGCCATATTATTACATCTCAGTGAAGACTTTTGTCAGTATGCAAACACACACACACACACACACGCACACACACACACACACACACACACACACACACACACACACACACACACACACACACACACACACACACACACACACACACACACACACACACACACACACACACACACACACGTCAGAAGTTTATGCCAGTACTTGTAACTATGCCCAATAGCACAAAAAGCCTCTGTATAACTGAACTTTGCAAAATAAGTTTCCCAGGCACTGTAATGCTCTTGAAATTATTGTACTGTAAAAGTCACTTATCATCATTATAAGAAACATTTCAAATAACTGCACTGTGTGAATAAACTGGGTGGAAGAAGCTGAGAGCAAGAAATATTTCAAAGTAACTGCACTTTGCGAGTAAACAGTACACAACACACTGAAATTTCTCTGAAATGGCTGTACTTTGCTAAATAACTCCGTATAGTGCAAGAAACACTCTGTAATGGCAACTCTCTGCGAATAGACACGCCCAGCACAGGAAACTTTTTGAAATTACTGTATTTGACTGCACTTTATGAAGTAGTGGCACATTGCACACAACAAACTCTTTGAAATAAATGCACAGTAATAAACACAGACTGTCAGCACTTTTACACACTTTGAGATACTTTGAATAACTCTGGTTATACCAATCAGAGCGTCAGTCAATGTGAAGTAGTAGTTTATGCCAAAACACAGTAATTCACAAAAACACATGCAAGTCACCTTGCTTTATTTATACTTAATGTGCCTTTTTGCCCTATGTTATATTTGTTTTGCTCATTTAATCTCTTTTCATGCCCAGCATATTTTCTTGTGCTCGTTTTAACTCTAAACATGCTCATTTAGCAATTCTGAGGTAAGTCTAATCCCCTTATGTGCTTTTCTGTTGCTTATTTTATAAGATATCTTAATTTCAAACATTTCATCTGATTAATAAGCTTTTTATGCTTCCTGTTTGCTTAATAAACATTTTTGTGCTATTCTTTTGCTTAGTAATGCTTTCTGTGCCCTTGTAATTCTCCATTTTATCTTTTTTAATAAATAAATTGTTTGTGCAAGTTTTCATTGTCTTTAGCTCATTTCTGGCCCATTGTTGCTGTAGGTTCACTTAGTTTTCCTTCAACGTCAACTCTGTACCTCATGGTTTTGAAAAGTAGTCTCTGGAATCCCGGTTCTGACACACTGTCACTCGTCTAGTCAGGATGAAATAGACAAACATTGTACATTCTGTTCAAGCAGCTTTATTATGTACAAACACATTAGAAATTAAGTTAAATAATTTTAACTTGTATACAGACTAGCTGCCTCATACATAGATGTTCACACTCTGGCTGTACTCACAAAATGGCACTGAAGCTAGCATGTGCTTGCTATTTATATGCACGTTCAGGTCTTTGAAATGCTTCTTTAAGGTACAACACACATGATATTCTACATGACAGATGTATATACACAATGCCTTTGGAGGGAAAACTCTCACATACAATCACTCATAATAACAATCTGGTTGTCAGAAGCACACACACACACTACACCCACCACACATGGTATGCATACAACACATAGACCTACTTATGCTAAGGCACTTAAATGCAATCTGTCCAATCCACAAAGACCTCCCAGATATTCCATCAGCAAAAACTACTCTGAGCAAACCTAAAAGTACTCAACTGAAGCAACATCTAACACTGCACATACAGCTACACCCAGTGGAGACTAAATAACCAAGCCTATAAGGCAATCCAATACACTACCCAGAACTCTAGTCATAGATGACTCCATTGTATGGCATACAGTTGCCTCACTCATCTGGTTGAACAAAGAGAAGGTAATAGTCAGTTGCCTCTCAGGGGCAAGGATACACCTAGTCATGCATGCAGTCAGGTCATTGCACCACAGGTACCAGTATGAGAGATGCTCCACGTAAAGAAATCCCAATCCCTCCCAGCTACAAGTTCTAGGGACCTAAACCTTGTCACCACAATAAACAGAACATGCTGGAGGGATAGATTCCTGTGCCAGAGACTTCCCACACTCTGGAACAAACTACTTATCTATATCAAGCAAAGCGCCTCATTAGCACTCTTCAAGAAAAATCTTGAGGATTGATGGGAGATAGGAAATTCACCTTGGGGATCACTTCTGTGGCTCTACTTGACAGGGGCACAGGAAAATAATTTTCTTGGGTGGTAAAAGTCAGGGTACCATTTGGCTTGGCTTATATAGGCCCTAGGGCCAATAACCTAGTACCTACCTATGAACCTATGAACCTATGATTCATTCATAAACCATGTAGGTTTAAATGATCTGAGACATACCTCCCTAACCTATATGAAGAGAGACATTATGGAGCTCTTGAAGTACCTGTCACAGGCTGGTATGCACCTCACATTGAGCAGCATTCCACCTTTGCCAAGGGTGATGCCAAAGTACAAATGAAAGATGATTGACTTTAATAATTGTCTTAATTTTTGCTGTCATTCTAGGGAGATATAATATTTGTCAGTAGGGGAGGACATGGTTAACAAACCATGTTGCTTTGCAAAGGATGGTCTCCACCTGTCACCTTTAGGTTTTCAAATATTGAAAGCATTATCATCCCATAGAGCATTTATTGGCAATGCCAAATAGACAGCTCTTCCAACATAGCAAATTATACTCAAGGAAATCTAATGGCATTACTGCTCAATTCCAGGAGTCTAAACAAGAAGCTCCACTCCCACCAAGCTCTCCTCACCTTGGAGAATTTGGACATCTGTGCAGTTACTGAGACATGGTTTAACATCTCAGACAGTACCCTGACAGGGCAAGGCATCAGTGACTTATACACATTTAGACCAGCAACTGCACAGACAGGGACTAAAGGTAGATGTATTTTGATTGATATCAATAACAAGCATAGATGCAGAAGTGTTAAACAGGATGATCCACTGAAGCACCTCCATTTCCATAGTACCAGAGATAGACTCCAATACCAAACCCTAATAAGCTATAGGTTGCACTTTATGTCCCATGAAACTCATAGCTCACACTTAGACCAATTGAAGACACTCACCATTCAACCAGTTAACATACTCATGGGCGATTTTAATTATCCCTCTATAAACTGGGAATCCTACATGATCCCAAATTTGCAGGTGCAGAGATTTCTAGACTTTGTAAACACAGACACCGAGGACCAGTTAGTGCATACACCTAACAGAGATGCAAAGATATTGGATCTGATACTCACAAATATGGGAGAATGCTTTACCCCTGTCCTCCCAGTGTCATGTCCTCTTTGCTAAGGTCAGAATACAAAGCAGTTTCCTTTGAAATAAGAATCAGTTCTGTAACCCCAGGAAACCCTGTAACCGTTAGAAACTACTCCAAGGCACTCTACCTTTTCTTATGTGATAACGTGTTAAAATTTCAAGCCCAACCCAAACCCAGATAAAACAGCAGTCTATGCAGGATTATTCACAGAAGCTCTGTACAACCATGACAATGATGGCATAGAGAGTGTTGTGCCTACCAGACGAAAGCAAAAAATGAAGTCAAAGAACAAACCACCATGGTGGAATCCAAAATTAAACAGGCTGTACAACAAAAGAAAAACAGTCACAGTAGAAAGTGTAACACCAAAAAAGACAACATTTATCTCCCATCAAATTAAATAGACAACTAAGAGGACAAATTAAGTCCAACAAAGCAAATTTTTAGGTAAATATACCATCCCAAGCCAAGGACAATGATAAGATCTTCTTCAGCTATGTCAGAAACCTCAAAGGCAGTGCGCAACAGTGTGCCAGACTGCTGGCAAATGCAGCCAAATTCACTAAGCTGGTGAATATAGCAAATCCAGCTCCAATTTTCCCCCTTTTCACCCCTAGCCACCCCCTGATAAACTACCATCTAGCATAATCCCTCCAATTGTCAGTATGAAGCAGGTCTTAGATGTGCTGTCTAAGGACAAGAATACAACTTCAACAGGCTCTGATAATATCCCAGGATGCCTCTTAAATAGCATTAAATATGAGCTGTCAGGGCCACCATTCAACCACAGCCTCTGCACAGGCTTCATGTCACATGAATGTAAGACAGCAATAGTAATCCCTTTCCACAAGGGCAGATAATCACAGATCCCAGGAATTGCAGACTTGTTAGTATGACTAGTCTCATATACAAAGCCATGGAAAGAATTATCGTGGAATTGTGTAACAGTGACATCGGACACCTTCAGACACTGTACCCAATCCAATTTAATGTCATTTACTCAAAAACAGGTCATACCCTCTAACCTGGTAAACTTTTTTGAGAAGGTCAGCAAAACAATGCATGAGAGCAAAATGGTCCACACTGCCTACCTTAATCTAACTAAGGCATTTGATACAATACCTCATTTGAGCATTGCACATAAACTCATGGAATTAGGCATAAACCCCTATGTAACTCACTATATAGTCAGCTAGCTCACAAACAAGACACAGGAATTTAGGATTGGAAACACCACCTCCAAAAAGAGGCTGGTCACCAGTAGATTCTCACATGACTCTGTGCTGGGTCCGCTCCTCTTTGGATTCTATTTTTTTGATGTCAAGGCTAATGTCAAGGGTCTTGGCTTACCAAGTTTCCAGATAATTGCAAGTTACGAACAATCATAGATATACCTCCAACATCTTGCAGGAATGTCTAACACAGACAAATGACTGGTGCCAAAGCCACAGCTTAAAATTCAATGGCAAGAAATGCATAATAGTATCTTTTGGGAAGTCGGCCACCCAAGTAAATTACCTCATTGATAAAACACGCCTAAAAGTAGACATAGTAGTCAGGGATTTAAGGACTTGTGTAGGCAGTAACCTGGCTTTCAACCAATTTGTGTCCAATGTTGTAAGAAAATCCTTCAATGTCTTTCAATGTCATTCAGCTTATAAGTAAGGGCATGGCATCTAGGCCCAGGGAAGGCATCAGGTCACTGCACTCAGCCACCATTAGACCCATCATCGAGTATAATCTCCTCTTTGGTATGGACCTGAAAAGGCACATGCAACAACTGGAATATCAACAGTGATTCCTTACAAAAAGAATACACAATATCCTAGGCAGATAACTTCAAAGCTCTACCTTTATACTCTGTTTCCTACAGACTGCTGAGAGGGAATTTATGCCAGGCAAACAAGGCATCCTTGGATCCTACTCTGATGCATCCTTTGTATATCCCCAAAATGAATAGCACCAGAAATACTAGTTCTAAGGATTTAAACTTTGCTTGCAACTTAAATGGAGCATGTTAGAGGAACAGTTATGTTATCTCAGTGGTTCTTCATTCTCTGGAATAAGGTGCTCATCTGATTGAAGCAGATCCCTTCCCTAACCCTATTCAAGTGCAACCTGGACCAGTGGATGGGAAATTGAAAATTCACCCTTGGTCTGACACCCGTGTCTCTGACGGACAGCAACAGTTGTTAAATCATGCCCTAACTAATATGCACCACTTGAAATAACATCTAAGGCAGAACTGTAATGCATTTGGGTTATATGGCTCAGCTTATAAAGGCTCAAGTAATTGTTAACCTAGGACACACCTATGAACCTCTGAGGGTGTGTCTATGAATGTGTATGCACACATGTGTTCACATGAACATGGGGTGGAAATGTAAGTGTGTTTGAGTGTGTGTGTGTGTGTGTGTGTGTGTGTGTGTGTGTGTGTGTGTGTGTGTGTGTGTGTGTGTGTGTGTGTGTGTGTGTGTGTGTGATTCTGGGTGTGTGCACACTTGTGCGTGCATGTGTGTGTACATGCCTATGTGTATACATGCCCACATGTGTAAGTGTGTGTGTGCACTCGTGTGTGCGCATGTGTATGTGTGCATAAGCATGTGTGTGTCCTTTTTTCTAAGTATGTATGCATTTGTGTGTATGTTCATGTATATGAATCAATCCTTATATAAATATATAGAATATGTGCTTGCGTGTGTTGTTTGTGTGTATTTACAGTTGTGTGTGTCTATGCATTTTTGCTATGATTTTACTATTATTGTCATGTTTTACATTTGAACTGGATCATTGTATTTGAAATATTAATGTTAACCACTATGCTACATCAATATTCTTTTATGACTACAGCATTTATCACTACAATTACCAGTGAGATTCGCTAAATTTTCTTTGTTCAATCACATACCACTTTGACTCAACGGAAGTGCCTCAAGTTTCCAGACAACAACTGTCTAGTGACTTTAATAAGTAAATCAATACTCAAAGGATGCTGGCTGGCTACATTATTATAAAGTGACAAGCATTTTAGAACAACGTTTTGAAAACAGATTATAGTGGGGAACAACCCTATTATGCTTTCTTGGGATTTTATTTTTTGTCAAATTGAGTTGCTTCCTGAGAACAGAAGACAGGAAAATAAGGATGTGATCAAGTAGAATTACTTTGCATTAACCCCATGCAGTTGCTGCCAAATCCACAGTAAAGCACATTCTGCAATCCCCGTAAGGGAGATAGAGCACTGATCCATGTTAAATTCATTTATTAGAGTTTCTCTGCTTTTTGTATGAGAAAATGAGTTTGCATTTAAAGTGACTTTCAGACCTTCAAAGCAAGTACCAGACTGCAGTTTGACATGAGGAAAAAGATGTCATAATACAACAGTGTGTGGGCTTAATTGCTGGTATTTGCAAGTTAAGCAGGCATATAAGTTTTATTGCTAACTGTTGAAAACTTGCACGCCTTCTCTCAGACTACTGACTAATTTTCACAGGCATTAATGATGCCATTTCTAATCAACTGATATGTTTTATTTTATATTAATGACACTGCAGTATAAAACCATCCCTCTTCTATTGGCTGATAGCTAACACATTAAGATAAAGATTGCATATTTATTTACTACCACATTCATTAAACTTAGGATTTTTCCCCAGAAAACTATATTATTCAATTTCTTTCACAAAAAATATGTCTCATAGAAACTATGTCCCAAATTAAATTGCCATGGTCTAAATACATAATATTTAGAATTATTTGGTAGAAAGCAAAACATAAAGAAAACTCGTATATCTTATTTTAACTATAGCTACCAGCCATTTATGCTTATTAGTCAAATTTATAGAAATAAAGTATACTGAAAATGTTAGTAATAAAGTAAAAAAATGTTAAACGAAACTTTGCTGAATGATGTGCTGCTACTAATTTCCATTTCTTTCTGCAAACTCCAGCTGATCTTCATTAAAAATGTTTTATTGTCAATACATTGATCAGATAGGCTATTGCATTTTCTACATTAAAAACTTTCTGTTGTCTAGATAGGCTTGCCTATTGGAATCACTCGCTTTCCTATACGTGATGCGTTATACATGTTTCTGATTCTAGGTTTTCCATCAAACCTGATACTAACTTTCCTACAGTATTGCAAGTACTATGAACCCTCTGAAATGATGTAACCTTTAATCCTGTAGTAGTTTATGCTGATGTTCTACACATTGTGTGAGTTAACTTTGTTATATTTCTACAATAATCATATTCTGACCAGAGATTCAAGAAATGTAAAATATTTGCCAATATAGTGCTGAGGAGATTGCAGTGAGATTTTTCTATGGTTCTCTTTAGACTGACAATTTTATTATTTTACCATAAAAATCTTTTGAGGTACGAACTTTTGTTACAAACTAGTAAACAAATATTGTGTATGTATATGATTTACAATAAATCTGCTTTAATGCCAGCAGTTTTTTTTTTGTTATGTTTGAGTCATGGTGTAAAATGCCATTATATATTAAGTAGTTATTACCTCAAGGGCTTTAATCCACTCTAAATGCTTTCCAATACAAATTCACTTAAATTGTATTAGAAAGATGCTTAATTCAATAAGAAATGAAGGATAAGGTGCAAAATATAGGTAGCAATTAAGGCTGCAGTCCAAGGGACCATTGAGGATTCTAGCCCAAATTCCCAGGTTCCCTAAAGCACTGTCTGGTTAAGAGACTCAGAAGGCAAATAAGAGCAGAGGGAATCAAACCTTGCACCACAGAAATTGTTGCTCATAGGCTTAACCCTCTGCCCTAACTACTAGGCTGAATTTCAAAACCTATTGTGTAATTAGTGTAAGAAACACGAAACTGTTTATTTTCTGTGCTCAGGATGCCCTGGAAAAAGTTTTGAATAATACATCTGTGATGAAATTCATCCTTTGGGAATGTTCAGATGTCCCTTTTCCATATGACTTGTGTAAATGATATTGATGAAATCCATCCTTTGGGAATGTTCAGCTGTCTTCCATATGACTGGTGTAAATGATATTGATGAAATCCATCCTTTGGGAATGTTCAGATGTCCCTTTTCCATATGACGTGTGTAAATGATATTGATGAAATCCATCCTTTGGGAATGTTCAGATGTCCCTTTTCCATATGACTGGTGTAAATGATATTGATGAAATCCATCCTTTGGGAATGTTCAGATGTCCCTTTTCCATATAACTGGTGTAAATGATATTGATGAAATCCATCATTTGGGAATGTGCATATGTCCCTTTTCCATATGACTGGTGTAAATGATATTGATGAAATCCATCCTTTGGGAATGTTCAGATGTCCCTTTTCCATATGACTGGTGTAAATGATATTATCTGATTGTAAGGAAAACAGTCTGTCACTTCAAACTCTTCCTGACAAGGTTTTGGCCACGCAATTGCTGAACAGACAAAATACTGCTGCTATTAGAAGTTTGCTTTAGTCTTGTAAAAATGCCACCTTAATGCAACTGTTAAAACATTTGAAACACATGATCAAAATTTCCAAAGAAGATCTAATAACATGAAGTGTTTTCATCATTAAAGGCTGGTAAATTACCTATATTCTCCATGTTGGACCCATACAAAGTTTCCATGTCATCTATTTAAAAATCTGCAAACTCACAATTTAACTTTATCTGGAAATTGTCCAAGATTTGCCTCTCAGGTTTCTGTCAGTAGGCAAACAATGAAGAAGACATGTTCTTTCTAAGTATATCCATTTTGTTTCAGCTTTACTCTTGCAAAAGCAATGAGTACTTTACAAGTCCTGCATAGCAAGATGAAAAAAATCTATTTATGAGTCCTCTACACTACTTTACTAATGTAAGCTAACTGAAACCCTAATCTCACCCCTACTCCTAACCCAACACTACAGATTACATTACTAAAACACTTTCCATAACAGTACCACTAAACAAAACACACAGAAAATTCTACACATGCATAATACAAACTGCATTGTCTTCCCAGCCTTTACTCTAACCTATAAATACTCCCACATTCAATCGCACTCCCAGTGCCAAAAATATGTCCATATGTTTTGGCATTACTACCAAGTCCCACTTACCATAACCACATGCACATCCTCTCAGTAAATGTAACATTTGATGTCCCTTCTTTTGTTTAGTCCTGCACTTGACAACCAACATTTCTGACAACTTCCAGTATCATGAATATCTGTCAACAATTTGTTCAGAGTGCATTTGTATCTATATCTATATCTAAATCTATACCTATATCTATATCTGTCTATATCTATATACAATATAGATATAGAGAGATAGATATAGATATATAGATAAATAATTGTGTGTATGTGTGTGTGTGTGTGTGTGTGTGTGTGTGTGTGTGTGTGTGTGTGTGTGTGTGTGCACGCGCGGGTGTATGTCATTTTATTCAGGGATTCATGGATGAATAACAAATTGTCAAACTCATTTGAATGAATGATCATTTAACTGAATCACATTTGACAGAAAAGTGCACACACACAAATACACACACACACACACACACACACACACACACACACACACACACACACACACACACACAATGGTGTTGTTTCTGATCATAGCAGCTACTAGGGAAATGAGTGAGGGGATTGGAAATTGCCAGATATGCCAATGTTTGTTTTGTGTTCCAGCACTGATTCACTGAGTATGGTGTTTTTCCTTTCCTCCGTCATCATATGACCATGGAGTTATTATACAAAAACATGTGTGGTGATGGGGACAAAGTCCCCCACTTGGGTACTTGATGATATGTAAATATATATATATATATATATATATATATATATATATATATATATGGATCACCTTCAGTTGACCAAAACGCCGATTCACCGACACGCGGAAGAGGAACGTGAACGGACCGACAACGCAGTTGACCGACATGCTGGAATCCCGACAGCTGGAAGACCGACAAGGGGAATGTGTAAGCGCGACTTGGTAAGTATGCGATAGTGAGGGATTTAGGATTAGGGAGCAGACAGGTAAGTGTGCAATAGCGAGGGATGTAGGGTTAGGGTGTGTGAAAGGTGAGTGTGCGGTAGTGTCGGAGTTAGGGTTTGGGTAATGTAAGTGTGTGTTAGTGACGGGTTTATGTTTTAGGGTGGGTTAAGTGAGTTAGGGTTAGGGTGCAGGTAGGGTAAGTGTGCGGTAGTGTCAGACCTTGGGGTTAGGGGTGGGTAAGTGAGTTAGGGTTAGGGTGCAGGTAGGGTAAGTGCGGTAGTGTCGGACCTTGGGGTTAGGGGTGGGTAAGTGAGTTAGGGTTAGGGTGCAGGTAGGGTAAGTGTGCGGTAGTGTCGGACCTTAGGGTTAGGGTTTGGGTTAGGGCTAGTGGATATGTCATGTAGTGTACTGTGTTGTTTACGTGTAGTGTGTCGGTGTAATGGTGTTCGGTGTTTTGCATTGTCGGTATTTTTTGTTGTCGGTCTTTTGGTGTCGGTGATTTGTGTTTCGGCGTTTTGGCGTTTCGGTAAATCGAAGGTGATCCATATATATATATATATATATATATATATATATATATATATATATATATATATATATATATATATATATATATATATATCAACATGTGTGTGTGTGTGTGTGTGTGTGTGTATCACTAGACAGACAGATATACATACATTGTACTATGTCCACTATGAGCTAATGTAAATTGCACTGTAAATACTTTTTTAGTTTACCTTTGATTACAAGGGTAGCACCCTGATCACAGCTGACAATTTGCAGGTACTGCTTGGATGAAATAATTCACAAGGAAGAAAAAATAGATCAAAGAGACAGTACTCTACAAATCACAAACAGAACAGAAAATAAAATATATATTACAAAAACTGTGCATTAACAAGAAATAGATGTAGCAACAATTATAAGAGAAATGTAATTTTTCCAATTTACATTATTATATTTCAGGTTTACATAATGGTAGAAATGCTGCAGGATAATGGGAGTCAGGGCAGGTGATGATGGGGCAGTTAAGAGGTTTTAGTAGTTGAAGACAGTAGTGCTAGAGGTCAAGAGCTCCTTATGTGGTATGGCCTGCTGTGTGCAGAGTACAGTTTGATTTTGTGTGGTGGTATTTTTTAATTCAGCTCTGAAGAAGCAGAAGGGGGAACTATAGTTCCTTTAGGTGGTGGTGGGACAGATTTCCATATTTTAGTAGCAAGGATGGAGAAAGAGTGGTTGTGGCAGTGCAGCCTTGTTTGTGTGTGTATGTGTGTGTGTGTGTGTGTGTGTGTGGGGGGGGGGGGTTCTTGGGCGAAATGTTTGCACTTAGTATAAAGATTGGTAGCTACAGGTGTGAGTGAATGAGCTGGGTTGGTAAAGTGTGAAGGGGTTATACTTCCCTTATTTAGCAGATTATTTTACACCTTATCCACTATGAGAGAAGTATTACATGGCACCATAGTACAAAATCTTAGTCCTGCATATTGTGAACATGCTTGTTGGGGGGTTATTCATAGAATAAGTATAGTCTCAGTGCCTGTTTGTATAGTCTTATCAATTTGTATTCTTGTTTTAATCATGTACAAAAGCATTAGCATTGTCATAAGACAAGGCAGACAGAGACAGAATCATTTTAGTGATGTGAAAAACAAATTCTGGTGCAAGTACTCAAGGTACATTGTCCTCAGATGACAGAGTGATGCAGACCAACTCGTACGGTAAGCAGGTTTGGTAATTGCTATTTCAGAAGATAAATGCAGTTTTGGGGCAAGACCACACAATGAGACAAGTTCACCATCATTTCACTGGCATGTTCAACCACCTTGGCAAGCAGAAGGCAGAGAAGATTGCAAGTGATAGACCCACCTCAGGGGGTAGTCCCCAAGGGTCAACAAGACTCACAGACATGGAAAAATTATTTGTATCACTCAGTGTAGAGGTTGAAAAAGATTTATCCCTTACTAAGATTTGGACAATGGAACTTACCCAATCAAGCTGTGTTTCAGTAGCTGATGGACCAGGCTTGAACTACACAGAAATGGTTTGAATGCACAGCTGTTATACTACTGAGGGTCTTGTAACAATATAGGTACACCACACTTTCTTTTCATTCACACATCAGCAAGTCAGCAGGTTACTGCCACCAGAGAAGGTAGGGTTTCATAAGATGGAACTGGCTGCATATAGAGCCATGTCCTGCATGTCACAAGGCAGCTTTTTAGCATAGTACGACACATTCACTAGGGTGCTTTCTATGCTATGCATTTACAGGTAGAATCACTGTCTGATGATATGTGGAAATGGGGGAGGATGGAAATGATAATGAAGTGCATACCCTTACAGATGATACCCAGAAAACTGGAGTTGTGTCATGGTCACAGGACATGGTCCAGTTGCTTGCATAGGAGTAGCTCCCTACAAAGTGTAAATATATGGCTGAAGATAGTGGGCCCTGTTGATGTACTGGTTGAATGTACACCATCTTTGGTAAAACAAGAATCTCCTGCAGTTGAGAGATTCACAAGTCCTCTAGCCATAGCTCTCAAGTGTACCTCATTATGTGGAACGTACCTCATTTGCGGTCTTAAAAAGTTCATGTTCCTCAAAGTTCCACATAGAAAGGCTCTGTACCAAATTCAGTGTTAGGAATTTTTTTAACTGATATCCATGGTAAATAGAAAAGAATCATATTAATTCATTAAAAGAGCTTTTTCATATGCAAAGCCAGCATATTTTAACCATCCTATGACCTTCCTAGTTGAATTTGTTAATAAGCTGTTAGTAAGTGTTCCACATTATGAGGGCTAGTGTTCCTCATTTCGGAGATGGAAAGTTGAGAGCTATGCCTCTAGCTGTGACTAAAACTCCAGATTCAGAGGTGCACATTGCTTCCTTAATGGGCATATCCACCATAGGTCAGCAACACAGGAGTCACTGATGCTGTCAAATATCACAGCTGAATCCTTATGAGTAGAAAGCACTGGGTGTGATTCATTAAGTGTACTGTAATGTGGTCCAAGGAAAATCTGCTCTTTCACAATCCTTAGAGGAGCTGATATCTGACTTACAGGGTCTACATGATGATGTTGTCCAACTACATGAAGAAATGGAAACAGACATAATGAAATGATGATTTTGGTGAGGGCTATGTGCCACAGAATGCTGCAATGACCACTGTTGTGTGTAAGTTATTGGTGCTATTATATATGCTTAAATTGCAGAGTTGGCTGTGTTTGGGGATAGAGTACAGACATGGATAACCATTTAATATTTTCAGACTCATTAGTGATAGCCCCAATATAGGAAACTGACTGAGTAAAAATGTGGCCTTACATATATTAAGGCAAGACTGTCATTTCTCGCAGTATTCCCTTTTCTTCAAAGTATGGCAATCTTAGAGTTGGTATATATAAGCTCTGTGGGGTGGGACCATGCCCACCACATTGTGTGTGCAGGAGGGAAAGCCTGTCCCCATGCAAAGACAACTTAAATGATAATAGTGCTGTTGGACATTTGCTGTTCTGTACTTTTGCGGGTAATTTTTCATAATGGCTTAGAATTACAATAGGGAATCCAAATGATAGTTGTCAGGCTCAACACTGTGTCTGGAGCTGTCAGAGGTCCTAGTAGCTATTGTTATAGATTGTGATGATACCAGTCATCTCACTCTTTACTAGTGACCATCATCCAGGTCCATGTCATGCAGTAGCATGCCACTCTTGCCAGAGGAGGGCATGAGCCCTGTACACTCTAACTCAGACACATACAGCAGAACAAGGTCAAGGTTTAGAGCACCATCCATGCCACAGGGCTCCCAGAAATTCTCTCCGTACCTCTCAACTGTACAGATTTTTGCAGAATGGTCAGATGTTTACCTCATATTTTTGGTCTGTTGCTCAATAAAATTGTGGTTTTCTGGCAAATCACTGGCAAATCATTGAGGACTGATGTCAGAAAAAAATGACATATGCATGAGATTCAGACTTCATACCCCTCACAAAATTCATGCTAATGCAAAACCTGCTATTTTATCAGCTTTCTAATTTTGTAAGAGCAACATTTAAAATTGTCCCTATTTTTGGGCCTTTGTTCCCCTGTTATTTATGGTTTTGTCCAGATTTCCTGCTCTAAGAGGTTGAGAGATATGGTCCTCTCATCAGTAAAGCAATTCCAGAAGCTGGGCATGTAATTGCTCCCTCTGCATGTTACAAGAGAATATGATGACTGGTACAATCTGTCTTTCCAATAATCCCACTACCATAATTGTGCCCAAGTGAAATGTGCCACATCCACTTCCTATTGCCTGTTTTACCTCCACTCGCCCTTGAAATCTACTGGTATGTATCCATACTTTCCATCCTGTTTTTTCCATAAAGATATTGTTGCCAGTCCTGTCTTACTGTGCTTTGATATTCTGTGCAAACTATGAGGACTATGACCCACACCACCCTCCATCCTGTGTGGTCTTGAGCTAATATCCGATGAACAGTGAAACCAGACCTGTCAGTGACCAACAAACCCTGACAGAAGTACTGCATGCATTGTGTTTACTGTTTTTCCCAATTCACCTCATGACCTGCAGTTGTTACCCATATTCATTTGCATATTGCACTCACTGTCTAAAGACTCCCACAACTGTACATCATCCTGCTACTGATTGTCTACATTAGCCTCAACCAGGGCTTCTCCTGGTGGATGTTTGAGTGTGTGATGCAGCCACATGGTTGGGATGCAAATGATGTCTCTGCAATATCACATTGTGGAACATGGAGCAGACTAAAACCATTTTGCTGATTGTACTGGGTGAGAACTGTATGGAATATACAGATGCATCCAGGCTTCATAACTATGATTCAGTAGCCCAAATACATGACTTGTGATACTCTGTGTCTGGGCATGAGCATTAATGAAATTTATGTTATTAATGGTTTCAGTGGTATACATAGAGTTCAAGGGGGTAACCAGCATCTCTTGTAAAACACAGGACACCAAAACTGTCTTGAGGTGGATAGTGGTTAAATGTATAGTGTATTTATGTACATATGTATCAGCCTACATTCTACATGTTATGATAGCATTTACTAAAAAGATGACCATGTGGTAAAACATAATGTTGGAAATGGGCACAGATGTTCAACATACAGAGCCAGATCTAGCACTAGGAAACCTAGACAGTTGCATAGCACCAGCAGGCTGAGGGGTGCCCACTGACCGTGGGGCTGCCCCAACATTTAATTTAAACAAATAAAAAAAAAACACATATTTCTTCTTTAAGAAAAACTTACATTTCTTCTTTAAAGATGCACTCTGCATGCATCTTTAGTAGTGTTGAACACACTGCTGCATCTGTTTGCATGTCCAACTAAAGCTGCACATATGTGCATTGAAAACAGGATGTTTAAGTATGGAGAACTGCTGCTGAGCAAGCTGTTCCTTTGCCAGACAAAAGGCAAGCATGGAGAACTGTGTGAGGTGAGGTGACAAGTAGGGTGTGTGTGTGTGTGTGTGTGTGTGTGTGTGTGTGTGTGTGTGTGTGTGTGTGTGTGTGTGTGTGTGTGTGTGTGTGTGTGTGTGTGTGTGTATGTGTAAAATTCTCCAGTTAAGGATGGCAGGTTAGGTAACTTGTTCAGGCTCAAAACCTGTACCTTAATTACAGTAGCCTGAATTTTCTACACTATTTACCAAACTGCCATCATTGGTGCATTTTCAAAGAGTGTTGCATTTCAGTGCATTTTCAGGGAATGTTGTGTTTTAGTGCATTTTAAGGAATATTGAGTTTCAAGGGAAGAGAAGTTTTTGTTGCTCGTGCTAGCTCTGTTTTCAATGTACAATTGTTTTGTTTAGCAACTGGCCATCCTGAGTGTCTGTGCTATAAAATTGAAAGCAGTGTTTGCAGCACTGTAGGTAGCACACTCCAAGTAGATTGAATGCTGATATGCAGAGCCCTTTAAGGGGTTGAGGTGCTGCACTCCTGAGTGTGTACTCCTTTGGATGAGATGCCTAGTAACTATGAGCCCATTGGTTTCACAGGCATTCTCTACTGCAACATTACCATTTTTTAAATGTAACATGGGCAATTTATTCTTCAAGAGCAGCAGATACTAAATTTGTACATGCAACAGTGAAATGTAAAATGTCTTGCCTGCAGCAGCCCCTTCATTAATTTACAGATTTGTTTAATGTGGAATTATCCAGATAACTTTTACTTCTGCAGCGATTGTGTATAATGACTGATTTTGTTTGAGTGTATTGACAGACATTTGAATGGCCTTTTGTGGTTTAAATGTTATGAAATTGTTAGTTATGTCATTATTGGTTCATACATTTTGTTTCATATCTTACTGGAAAAATGTTCAAAACTACAAATTTAAAACACACTCTAATGTGGGGCTGTGCTATACAAGCAATATAATTTAATGCTATTAGGAAGGAGCATTAAAGAACACATATAGTACATGTATACATGGTCTTAAAAATGTGTGCAAGGTGCCTATGGTTTGAAGGCAGTTGAAAGGTAACCTTAATCCACCACTGGCCAGATGCATTTTCTTTGAATGTGAGTTTCAATGCCTTTTCAATTAATGTGAGTTTCAAGGGCAGGGAATCTTATTATTCATGCTAAGTCTGTTTTCATTGTGAGACTGTATTTTTTTTAGCAAATGGTTATCAGTGTTTGTGCTATAAATTTTGAAATAAAAATGTTAAATATCTCTAATCATTGTAGATGTAAAAACAGTATGAACACTGAGAAGTTATAACCATGTTTATGGTAATTAGGGAGAAATGGCTAAGTAGTGGGACACTAAAATGACTGGTGGGAGGGGGCTTCTGGGGGAGGTGCTGATTCATTACCCTGCATAGGGCCCTATTTGAACATGATCCAGCCCTGCCACAAAATGCCAAAGGTTGATCTTTTCAGAACTACCAAGATGCCATATACACATGTCCACGTGTGCAATTATGTGCTCACACACACACACACACACACACACACACACACACACACACACACACACACACACACACACACACATCTATAATATTCCTTTTGACAGCTAAAGAAATGGAAGTCTTTCCTATTGATGTATCTCTGGGCTGTGGGTGAGAAGGAAGCCTTATGGTCAAAGGAAGAGGTTCTATAGCACTTAATACCTCAGGGTGATGGGCAATGTTGTAAAAACCATACTTAGCTCCATCTTTCTTCTTCAGTACTGGTGGATCATGTATGGTCATTAGTATGTAGCAGGAAATGACTGAGTGTCCATGATGCAGAATCATAAGATATATCGAATGTGCCCCATGATAGTCACTGACAGACCATTGTAGCTAAGATGGTAACAGCTATACATACCCTGTTATCCACAGGTATAGGAAGACCACTGATTACCTAAGGTTTAGCTTGTGAATAAAATATGTCACTCAAACTCTATCATTCCCCTTTAGTGATCCACTATCAGGTCATCAATGAGGGTACAACAGGACAGGCACAGATGACAAAGCTTACAAGCCCTAGGCCTGCAAAAATGAATAGTGCAATCAGCACAGCTGGCATTTAGGGCATGATAGTGGTGTTCAATACAAACTGCTGCTGCAGAAGAGAAAATGTCTGCTAGCTACTGCTCTGCTATGTTCCCATGTGCTTTTTCCTTACATCATTCCATGCAGACAGACTGTGCAACATCTGCAATGATGTCTATCAGTTGTGACTTTACTATCTAGTTCATTTACAAACTGTTATACAGAGCTGTGAATCAGAAACATACTGTCTGTTGCTAACAACCACACTAAAGACCACTGCATACTGCAGTTTGTCTCTGAATTCCACCTTCTGCTATGCTTTTAATGTCTTCTTTTCAATTTCAGTTATTAGTCTGCAATTTATTCCAACTTATTTTAGAAATATTTTAAATATTGTTAAACACTGGTGACTTTTAAAACAGTTTAATGTTAATTATAATTCGTTCTGTTTCTTTTGTATATACTTTCATTTTTATGCTATAGTTACTTTTGTTTAGTACAACTTCATACTTAAACAATGATAGTGTAAACCTGAAGAATAGTTTTTCAGCAAATATAAATAATTGTGTTTATTACAATGATAAGTGAGGGTACTCTTTAACTATGTTAACTTCGATGTGTACTTCATTTTTTATTATTTTCCCTTTAATGGTTTTGTCATGACTATGAATACCACCCTGTGTTTAGCACTGTAATATTTGCAAGTTCCAAATCCACTATCTATTCACATTTTAGTTAGAACAAAATGGCTTCTCTCTAATTCTCTAAACATGCTAGATTTATTTGTAATTATTTCTAAATCTATGCCAGTTGTGTTGTTCCTTACAGAAAGCATATACATGAAATCTATGAGCAGAATGGAATGTTTGATCTTCCAGACCACGAGCTTAAAGGTATGTATGTATTTATTTATTTGTCTCTGACAATATCAGATTGCACATTATTTCTCTACACATTGGTTTACATTTTTAAGCTGACACAAAACATTTAAATGAATACTTTTGCCCATTTTAAGAACTGATGAAGTTGACCATGCATGATTTCATGGGAGAGTGATTAGCTGAAAAGGGACTAATGTCATACATTTGACTGCTCACATATTAATTCATTCCTTTAAAATGTTATATAATACTTTTATTTACTTCTAATAAAAAGGTGTATTTACTTTTACAAACTGCTACAATGGATACCAGAATACTTTATTATAAAAACGTTAACAGCACTTGGATTTAACAGTCATGCTTTTTCATTATTTATTTAGATAAAAGCTACATATTCAATATGGTCCCAGCTATTTCACATGCATTCTAAATCTTACTTTCTGAATTATACTGTAGCAATACTGGAAGAATGGTTTGATTTTCCACTTGTTGGAAAAAGCACACAGTGACACTGATGAACACTATTGCACTGTATTTTAGTGTCTACTGATAAAACTTGTGGAACTTGTGTGCTGTATTATATTATATTGTCAGGAGGACAGAGTATATGGAATTATCCCGCAGGACACCTGCTCATGACCAGGTGCTAGACAGTTTTAGCAGAGTAAGAGTAAGATTATTTTATTTTTTTAAGTAATTTGAAACAGACTATTTAATGTAAGACCATAGGAATTTAGAGAGAAGCATGCAATATTTCATCATTACCTTTATATTGTTTTTTTTTTTATTTATGTGAGTAAGCGATATGCCGCTGAGTATAGCCGGAGTTTTTTCAGTTGGGCTGCATAGGACATATGTTTGAGGCCAGTAATCCTCTTGGTGAGGTACTTTTGTGGTCTCTTCAGCTGTTGGAAGTATCTTGTGAGGTACATCCCAAATGGGGCATTGTACTCTATGATGGGAAAGCAGAAATGATGAAGTAATTTCTTGTTAGTTACATTAGACCCATACTTGAGTATGGAATAACAATATGGAAACCTTATAAGGAAACAAGCATTATTAAACTGGAATGAATACAGCAAAAATATACCAAGGACTTCCATGAATATGAAAATTTAAGTTATTATGAAAGACTAAAATATCTGAACTTGTACAGAGTCTCATATAGGTATTTAAGAGGAGACCTAATTCAGGTATATAGGGCATTTAGAGACAACTGCCTCTGTGAATGTTTGGGGTTATCAAAAAGTAGTAGAACATCATAAGACAGCCTATTTAGAAGATTGTATAGGAATGAGAAGTGTACTAATTGGCTCTCTGAGACAGCATCTGATGTCTGCAATAGACTACCAAATTACTTTAAAGCAAATACCAGTTTAGATAACTTTAAGAGCAGCCTGGACACTTATTATGGGAACAACTGTTTTGGTATATTGGCAGGCTAGAAGGGTGTTAATGACCATGCTTGAAATATTTGTATGTATGTATGTAGGGTATCAAATGTCAAAGGATATGAGTGAAAGGGTATATGAGACATAAGATTCTGATTCTGAATTCATATGTAGATTATATTATTATTAAAGCAAAATAAAATGTGGATTGAGAAAATATTAAGGTATGGTTATGAATGTCTCAAGAATGTAGGGTTACAGTTAAGTAAGGAAAAAAAGCAGAGTGATAGGGGGTATAGGGAGTGTAGAAAGTCATTTGTTCACTAAAATTAAGTACATTTTCTTGTGAATTACATTTAGTGGAAAGGAAGTTGCAGACATGCAGTGGGGAAGTGATAAATGAAATCAAAATGATTACAAATTTATAAAAAGTTTTAGGTTATCTTATAAAAATAAATTTTATTTGATTAATTCAATTATTATGGGGAAATAAAATATTTAGCTAGTGTATATATGATTAAAAAAAAACGAGGTATTACAAGATGTTTTCTTTTGTTTTGGGGGTTCTAAACTGAACCCAGTGAAAATATATATATGTTTTTTTTGCATTTGGATAAAAATAAAGGGGAATTGGGTCTAATAAATCTTATGGTTTTTGTAGCATCTATGAATTCATATAGCATTTTGAAAGGAAAAAATAAAGATGCTATCAATCGAGTTCTTGAGGCTAAATATGGAGAATGGTGGATGTGAAAAGAAATAATGAGAATAGGGAAATTGCTAAATAGCAAACAAAATTAGATTATAGAGTTTAGATGTTAAAAATGTTAACTCTTATAGGCAATTGTGGTATAGGGATACTCTGCATAAATAATATGTTGTGAATCCTTGGGAGAGATTAAATAAGTATGTGATTGATGCGATTAAGACTAGGTATAATAGGGTTAAAAATTTAGTAGAATGTCCGGATTTTTTATGAAGGCTATGTATAAATAAATTGCCAGTGAAGGGAAATATGTTATATATAAAGTTATCCGACCAAGAATACGTTTATTGCAAAAATAATTGGCAGATTCTGAACATGTTTATTGGGTAGTTACAGAGTTAAAATGTTATGGGAAATATTTTAAAGTGTTCACTTTGACTGGTACAAAAAAGTGGAAGATCCAAGTATGAATATTATCTTATATGGATATTATGTGGTGGAAAGTTGGCAATATGTTGAAAAAATAGGGTTTTATTCTCTATTTGAAATATTTAGATAGGAAGAATGAAAGAAGTTATGTTCAATAAAGTATAGTGTAGTGCAAAAATAATTTAAAAAGGTTAGATTTTTGGTTATAGCAAAAAGAATGGGGGAATTAAAGGATGATTTCTATGCACTGTTAAGAATCTGGCTTTGTGTGTACATCTGTAATGTCTAAATAATGTAAATATGTGCATATATTGTAAATAGTTTGAAATAAAATCCCTACTCTTTTTGATAGAAGCTGTGGTATCTTTTACATCCACTTGAGCTTCTACCAACTCAAGCACATGGGACAATTTGACATCTCATATGAAGGACTGCATACTCAGGAGTTCAGATCCCCACCCCCCATGCTGCACTGCAATGTCAGCAATTAATCTGCCTATTGTGGGAACAGAACCCACAACCTTCTCTATTAAAGGCAACTGTCCTATCTGTTGCACCACTAACATTGACATTTTTTAAAGAAGTTAACTATTTTGCATACCTATAGGCATTAATGCTGCTATATGAAACTTCAGTGCAGAGAGGATATCTGCTTTAGCTAAATGTGTAACTGAAGGATATCAGAAATCAAAAATGCTGACTTCTTCTCAAAGGGCCAGAGCATATCTCAGTTTCAAGGAAGCAGGGTAGTTCCATTAGGTTAGTCCAAAGGAAATTTAAGTACACAACAGGACTGTATAATTGAAACTGAAGACCAAGGACTAAAGAATTTAAAGCTGGAGACCATCTGATAATTCTGATTCCCTCAGCAGAAAGTACTTTTTGATTAGAAAGTAAGACTCATTTGAGATAACAGAGAAAATAAATGAGGTAAACTATCAAATTAGACTGGATGGTAGGAGATATCCAGCCAAATATATCATCTCACCATTTTGAAACTTTGTAAGGAAACACAAATCTCTGTAGTTAGCTTAGCAACAAAGGTTAGTAAATCTGGTGAAGAAAGAAAAATAACCTCTGTGCCTGCCATTTGGGTAAATGATAGCCTATCAAAGCCATAGAATTAAGAATGTTTGCCAGTTTAATTTCTCCAAATGCTTAGGTTTTTTTCATTAACTTGATGGGACTGGCATAACTAAAGTTCATGAAATTAGTACTGCTTCAGTCTTTAATGCTAGTCAAAATGTTTTTTCATTTCTCCAAATCTTTTGGGTTTCTAATACCATGATGGGAATGGACCCCATTCGTAAGTCAAAGTACAATTAAAGTTCATGAAATTAGTATTGTTTCAATCTTTGATGTCAGCCAAAAGTGCTCTTTGCAGCACCTGCAATGTGCCCAGTAATGACGCCTTCTGCAATTCGTATGGGGTCACATGTATTGTTAACATGTTTAAATACAACTGTGGATTCTTTTTTATAAGACCTGTCACTCATACTACTATTGGAACTGTCTGGGTATCTTTCTTCAACATTGCTCTGATTTCTACCTGTAAATCCTGATATTTTATGACTTTGTGTCTCTCTGTACTCAATACACTGTAGTCACTGGGTGTGGCGATTTCAATGATCAGTGCTACTTTTGTCTTCTTTTCATGGACCACTATATCTGGTTTTCTGGCATCTATTTTTTGAACTGTTGGTAATGGGTGATCCATGTGATGTAGACTTCATCATTTTCTATGCTGCTTTGTAGCTCATGCTTCTAGTGTTTTTCAGCCACTACAATACCATAATGTTTGCACAATCCCCAGTGCAACAGTCATGCCTTGTTATTATGCCTTTCAGTATGCAGCACTTCTGCCATTAGTATGTCACAACCAGCAATGAGGTGTGCAACTGTTTCCAATTCAGTTTTACAAAATCTGCATATGTCTGTTTCTCCCACATGTCCGATGGACTATGTAAACCAGAATCCATATAGCCCACTATCTCGGGCTGCTAATATTAAGTATTTATCTATTGGTTTGAATTTGCCTCTCCTTAATCATTCCTGTGTTAATTCCTGATCAACATGAGGTTCTTCCAGAAGTTTTCTATACTTGCAACTATATTTATGCATTTTCCACATTTCTTGCCTTCTCATCTGGTCCTTCACCTTATATTATTTATTTTGTGTTTTTGGCACATTCACTTGCTGCCTGATTTTTATCTTCTTCTGGTTTGATTTCTATTCCTTTTTAAAAAAAAAAAACAAATTTATTAGATTTTAAGCATAAGTAAACAAATAGATATATTTTTTACATAAATTCAACTCTTGATATAGAAATAATTATCAAACACAACGTAACTAAAGTATTTACAGTAACGTCCACTTATAGATAACACATTAGCAATACAGAACATTGCTTATTCCATACTCAAACATATTATTTTTCTAATAAACTTTGTAAATTAATCCACATGTTAAATGGAAAAGGTTTTCTGAGGGATTTTGATTTAATAGTTATTAATTCTAAATGACAAACCTCAGTAATAATATTTTTAAATTCATAAATCGAGGGGGAGACATCTGATTTCTAATTCCTTCTTTGACCTTTCTAGCCACAGCTAATACTGACCATACCAGAGGACACTTACTTTTATTAACACACAAGGGCATTGGTGTATTAAACAAAACCATAGATCTGGAGAGTGTAAAATTGTCTGAAAATAGGGCTTGAAGTAGATTGCTGATTTTATTCCATCACAATCATAAAACATATGTGCCCAATCTGCATTTTTTTTCTGTTTTGTATTTCCAACAAAAGTTATCCTTTTGCCCATTATATGTTGTGTTATAAATGATCTATACATACATTTCTATGTAAATAATCTCCATTTGAGTGAGGAAGTGTTTTTTCTAGCTGATCTTAGTATAATCTTTTTATCTTGATCATTGGGTTAACTATTATTTATATCAGTGAAGTATTTCCAAAAGAAAAGTACATTGAAGAGAAAAAGAAAGTTATCAGCTTAAGAAGTTATAAAAATAATAAGGTTAGTAAAGATGTTAATTTATTTTCTTGTCTTCCTCTTATATAAAGTTTCCATATATAAATTTTGTTTGTGTTCTTGAGTGTTTTCTTGCATGACAGAAGACTTGTTTCTATGCTTAAAAGCATATACTTACACATACTGCTTGCAAGTAGAAATCTGCATCTCTCCGAACAGTCACCAAAGCTCGAGACTCATTTTTTTCATAAAAATGAAAAATACTTATGGTTTGATTTCCATTCCTGCTTGCTGATGACATGCTTCTGCTAGATTAAGCAGAGAAGTCATCTTAGATTTATTTTCCTCATGTTTCAAAACGTTGACTATGTTTGGGTCTTGTGAGGTCAGTAGATACGTTTGGAGTCCCATAATTGCAGATCTATACATGTAGTCAGTTTCAAGGAGGCCCATCTCTCCTTCAGAATGGAGAATATATAATCTTGGTATGGACTGATTTTTACAAATAATTTGGTGAGCATGAAGCATCCTTCTTATTTTCCTATCTAATCTATCCAAAACATTTTGGGGCCAGTCAATCACTGCAAAACTGTAAATTAGGACATGAAGTGCAAATTGGTTTATAGCTTGGATTTTGCTCCTAGATGTCAACGCTGTTTTCATGATTAATTTAAGTCTTCTAAAGTATTCCTTACTAAGTTTTATTCGCAGTTGTTCATGTTTTATTATTGATCATTCGTCAATTCCCAAATATTTATACACTCCCTCTTGCTCAAGTTCTTTTGTATCACATTCTTGTCCCAAACTGATGTTTTCTTGGTGCTGCAGTTTTCCTGCTTTAAAGGTTGTTTTGCAAATTTATCAAGACTAAATAGTTCATTGCTCTATCCTGTTGTGGTGCTTTCTTATAGGTTCATAGGTTCATAGGTATTTAATAGGTTAATGACCACAAGGACCTTTTAAAGCCTAGCCATGCATCCCAAATCTCTGACAATTTCTGATCCTACAGACTGCTACTTCATAACCTCAGTTTTTATTTCTTTACTTTCTCCATTACTATTCTAATTTTCTATTTTCCTCTCTGTCTTCTTATTTTTTGTATTGTAAAGTTTTCCATATCTAGATTCCTTTGCCTGTATTTCTCTTTGAATATTTTTGGTGCTGCTATGTTTGTATTGGTTAGTTTTGCTTTCTCCTTTGGATAAATATTACACCATATTAACCCTCTTTTTCTTTCTCATGTCCATATTTCTTCTACAGATTTCTCCTGATTTTCCCGTTTTTCCTTACTTTGTCGATTCGCTCCAGTTTGCTGTGATGTAAACTGTGTTAGACCTTCTACACAAAATCCTTCACTTCACTTCACTTCACAAGCACTTCCTAACTTCACCTTCTGTTTTTTAACTTCTACTTTACTAATCTTTTCTACATTCCCTCTTTGTGATATTATTTTCTTTATTGTGAAATTTTTCATATCTGGATGTCTTTGCCTGTATTTCTCTTCAAATATCTCTGGGACTGCTTTGTTCATATTGATCAATTTGGTTTCTCCTTTGCATAAATATTGCACCATATCAAATCTCTCTTTCTTTCCCATGTTCATATTTCTTTTTTATATTTTCAAAAATCTCTAGGTTTTGTTGTTGATATTTTCACACTTCCTCAGATGCTTCTTTTTCCAAACAGATATATATACTGTTTTTCACAAATCTGTTGTATTAAGGAATACAACTTATTTGAAGCTTTTGACAGTTTTTCTTGTGAAAGTATTTTTCTTTCCTCTAATTTCTCTCTTAATCATTGTGTACATCTTGTGTCTGGAAATTCTGGGCTTTTTGCATAATAGTAACAGTGCATCATTTTTTTATGGTTCTTTTTTTGGCTTATCAGTTTTTGTGATTTTTGTGGACTATTACTTCCTTCTACAACAGGGGGGCCATCCTTGTACAACAGTGGGCCTGTCTTCTGTTAGGAAGCATGGATATGCTTTCAGATCTGCATGGCAGAATAAATATGGTTTAAAACCATAATAGGCTCACAGGGTCATAGGTAAGTACTAGGGTAGCTGCCTTTGTGGACCATTTTAAGCACAGCCAGTTTCCCATTTTGAGCTCAAAATAACCTATTCCATTTGGCTATAGATTGACTTTACCCATCCTATGGTCAATAGGCTTGGGAGGCCTTCCTAGACAGTCAACAGGAGAAGGTTAACACTTGCACCACATCTCCAGCCACACATAGACCTACTAAACCAGCACTGGCAAAAAATACACAAAAATACACAAAATCATACTCGGAGGCTCTAAATAAAAACCTGCGAAAGCATCAGAGACCCCAAAGCAGACACCCAAACAACCTACACCTCCCGTCACAAACCAGACAACACATAAAACACAAAACCAGTGTGCTGCACAATCACAGCCCTTAAGGCGAAATAACATACCTAACACACTAGTAATAGGTGACTCTATAGTCAGGCACACTGACATCCCACTCACTAGGCTGGACAAGCAGAAGGTTACTGTTAGCTGCCTGTCAGGAACCAGAATCCATCACATAACACAAGCACTCAGGTCACTCCAAAACAAGTACAAATATAACTCTGTCATTGTTCATGTTGGTGTGAATGACCTGAGATGTACCTCCCTGGACTACATGAAAAGAGACATGGAAGAGCTCTCTGATCATGTAGTCCAGGCTGGTATGACCCTGACCCTGAGTAGCATCCTGCCCTCACCAAGAATGATACCTCAGTATAAATAAAAAATTATCAATTTCAACAATTGGCTAAGCTTCTGGTGTCATTCAAAGGGGATTCAGTGTCTGTCAGCCTAAGACGACATGCTTGATAAGCTGCGTAGCTTCACATGAGATGGCTTGCACCTATCACCCCTAGGCTTTTGAATACTGGCCAAGGCTCTTGCTGCCCCCATAGTGCCTTTTTTAGGCAAATCTCAAAAGTCAAGCCCACCTCCGTAAACAGCACAATTATCAAAAAACTGAGAGTTATGCTACTCAACGCCAGGAGTTTAAATCTCAAAATGCATGCATTTAAAGCACTCCTCAGTATGGAGAAAGTCGACATCTATGCAGTAACTGAAACCTGGTTCAAGGCTCCAGAGAGCACCCCAGCACTACTGGGATACAACTCATACCACACATTTTGGCCACAGAACACAGGCCGAAACACAAAAGGAGGGGGTGTATCCATATTCATCAAGGACACCTACACCTCCAGGTTAGTGGCGCAGCATGATACCTCTGAGATCATCCATGTGCAACTAACATCAGGCAAATCTGCAGTGCAAATTGTGGCCTGCTACACATCACCCTCCATGACCCAGGACCACCACTCCATCTTTCTGGAGACACTGGAAATCATGATGGTCCTACCAAACACCCTGATATTGGGTGATTTAAATTACCCTACCATTAACTGGGAAAACTACTCGAGTACAAACTCCCAGGCCCAGCGCTTCCTGGAATTCATCAACTTAAATGCCCTGGATCAGCTGGTAAACTCCCCTACCAGAGATGAAAACATATTGGAACTGGTCATCACAAACATAGTTGACAGGTGTTCCACACCTGAGGTCAACCCGTCACTGGTTAGATCAGACCATAAACTAATCACTTGATGTCCACACCCCACCACCACCCCCAGCTAAGGAAACCACAGTAAAAAACTTTTCTAAAGCAAACTTCACCTTACTTAAGACAGAGGCGGTAAGTTTCACAGCCCCCATGCTAAAGGATAATGCTGCCCAAGATGCAGAAACCTTTACAAATGCACTCTATGAGCACCTACAAGGATGCATGGATCATGCCATCCCTAGCAAAACCAAGACTCACTCCTCTAAGAGAAGGAAACCAGTCTGGTGGACCCCTGTCATAAACAGGCTATACAATAGAAGGAGGAAACTAGTTAAGAAAAAAGCAAATCCCAAGAAGGAAAGACATCCCTGATCAGTATCAGTAAGAAACTAAGGTCCCTCATAAAATCATAGAAGGCTAACGTCAAAAGAAAAACAGCCAAGGATTCAAAAGATAACAACAAAGCGTTCTTTAGCTATGTTAAGAATCTAAGTGGCAACTCACAGATATGCACTGAACTAGTGCAAAATAGCACAAAATATACTGAACCAACTGATATTGCCAACATCCTGGCAGATAGATTTATTGCAAACTTCACCCCCCCCTCTCACCCACAAAAGTGCCCACGACAATACTGAAAAAGTGTAGTGTCCCGGAAATCACAGACGCACAGGTGAAAATAGCCTTTCAAAAGACAAAAACACAATGGCAATTGGGCCAGATGATGTCCCAGGCTGCTTCTTGCACAAACTACAGAATGAACTAACCTCCCCACCGAAACATGCTGTTCATCCTCAGCCTCTCCACAGGCTACATGCCCATAGAATGGTGCACAGCAACGGTTATTCCACTCCACAAAGGAGGGGCCATAACTGATCCTGGTAACTATTGCCCCATAAGCCTGACTAGCCTAGTTTGCAAGGCTATGGAGCGCATCATCATGGAAGTCATTAACAAAGACATTGGGAACCTTGAAACACTTGACCCGACCCAGTTCAGCTTTGTTAAGGGAAGATCATGCCTACTAAACTTGGTTGACTTCTTTGAGACAGTCACCAAGGTCATAGATGAGGGAAAGGTTGTTCACACAGCCTACCTTGACCTCGCCAAGGCTTTCAACACCATTCCCCACTCGGGTATTACAGAAAAACTCACCAGCCTGAACATAAACCCCTACATCATAAGATGGGTTGCCAACTGGCTTACAGACAGAACTCACATGGTAAGAATAGTGGGCACCAGGTCCGACTCTAAACCAGTCACAAGTGGTGTCCCACAAGGCTCGTTCCTGGGACCCCTATTGTTTGGCATATACTTCTCAGACATCCTCCAAACGGGCCTTACTGAGATGGACACCTGGTGTCAAAGTCATGGCCTCAAGCTAAATGCCAAAAACTACATAGTTATCCTGTTTGGGAAAAACAAAACACCCACGAATTACCACATAGGTGTCAGCCCCCTTAATACAGAAGAGGTAATAAGAGATCTGGGGACCCAGGTAGGTAGTAATCTCTCCTTTGACAATCATACTGCCAAAGTAGGAAATCCTTCTATGTGGCCCATCTAATTACTAAAGGGTTTGCATCTAGAAATAAAGAGGTTATAGTGCCCCTCTACTCATCACTCATCAGATCCATCATAGAGTACAATGCCCCATTTTGGATGTACCTCACAATACACTTCCAACAGCTGGAAAGTCCACAAAAGTACCTCACCAAGAGCATTATTGGCCTCAAACATATGTTCTATGCAGCCCGACTGGAAAAACTCCAGCTGTACTCAGTTGCATATAGCTTACTCAGAGGTGATCTCTGTATGACTTAGAAAGCCATGTCCAACTCAGAACTGACGGGCATGCTCCACATAAAGAAATCCAAGTCACTGCGAGCAATGCGCTCTAGTGAGCTACACCTTGCCACAACAATAAATAGAACATGCTGGTGGGATAGATTCCTGTCACAGAGCCTCCCCATGCTTTGGAACAAAATTCCAAACTACATTAAGCAGAACCCTTCACTAACACTCTTCACGAGAAACCTTGACGAGTGGATGGATAACAGAAAATACACCCCTGGGATCACTTCATTTGCTTGGCTTGACAGAGGATCAGTTAATTAATCAATGGGGCGGAAAAAGCCGACACACTCTGTCTAGGCTTATAAATGCCTTTGGGCAGATAGCCTAGTACCTATTCATGAACCTATGAACTACACATTACCCCTAATGAGAATAACTGAGATCATACCATAGATAATTTGAGGGGACCCATGCATGGACTGAAGCATTTAAGAGCTGCATATGTCCATTGGCATTACAGGGGGAAATCCAGGGGTAAGTTTTCTATTTCACATCCATAGATCTAAGTTGCACTTGAAAATGGACAGGGATGAACTTTGTTTTATATGGATTGGGAGTCTGTTCCATGGCAATGGTATCATCTGAAAAATATACCTCTCTCTCCAAACCATTCTATTGATGTTGCAGAAGAGGTTTACATGCCTAGACTGAATATTTCTGATGCCATTTAACTTGCTTATCTGCAGTAACTCCATCAGTAGTGGGTTGGGTCGTGCCTTCTGTGCCTGACACAGGTCACTTCTTTGCAGTTTGTAGGATACCAAGTATAGGGACAGAGCTTTGAGTCAGTCCATGAAGGACATGTTGTTTAGGTTTTGTATCCTTCTAGTAAGATATTTATGTGGGTGTTCCAGTTGTTGCATGTGTCTGAACAGATACATGTTAAAAGGGCATTATATTCAATAATTGACCAAATGACGACTGAGTAAAGTGGAACGATAACATCCATAGATCCAGACAGAATACTTTTGTTTATAAGCTATGCAATATAGAAGGTATTTTTTACAATAGTAAACATGTATTGGTCAAAGGTTAGGTCACTGTACACAAACCTTCTGAAATACTGAACAACTGAGTCAACTCTTTGGAGCATATAATAAGGCTGCTCCTGGGGAAAAGGTTTTCTTATAAGTACACAGAATATCTGAATCCAACTGAAAGACCACATTGGAAATATTAAGGACATACAATAAAGTGAATGTAATATAGGGCTTACAGGGTGAGTGCAGCAGTGTCATAGTGTTACCATATATAACTCTAAAGGGACAAGTTATATCTATAGAGATGTGAGAAATAGAGCATCATTGTAAAAGATGACTTTAGGTTAAAGCACAGACTAGACTGACAATTAGACTAGCTGGAGAGTACCAGAATCTAAAATGCACTAGGCAGGCTACAGCCTGGTTTGACCAACCAAAAAATGGATGACATGCATTGGACACACAGACCAACCATAGCCTATCATGGTGATTATCATTAAACAGAAGTGTGTGCCACATAAATGTGAATAGAGTAGTATACATAATATTTCATACCCAAATGTATGTAGCTAGAGTGGTTTTCTTTAAATTTAAGTTTCAAAATGTGAACATTTAATAGCTGCTAAGTAATCTGAGGTTTCTCAGACTTGCATCTGGTATTTCACCAGTAGCAGGCATATTCCAAAGTGCTGCTACCCAAGTAGCTGAAGACATGGACAGTGTTGTACAAATAATTTATTACATATCATTGTGTAGTCAAACATAAGAACAACATGACAAAAGACTGATACAGCTGTTGAAGAGGTTAGGTTGACGTACTCTCCAATTAAATTAGATCAAATTTAAAATAAGAAAGAAAATGTTGAAATAGTTGGTTTATATTCTAAGAAAAGAGGGACTGGAGTATGATCCTGACAAAAAAAAGAAAAATAACAACACTTGTGAAAATGTCAAGATCTGAAGTCAGATAGGCATTAAAGTAACTTTAGGAATGGTATAATAATTCACAAGTTTATATTTTGTATATCTAACATATATATGCTTCTTAAGAAAGCTGTTAAAGCTAGATTTGACTGGGGCTAGATCTACGAACAAAAAAAAGTTTTAAAGTACATAAGTAACTAGTCACATATGCTATAGCATAAAAGTACTGCTATGCTAATTAGGTGAACTACCTAACTAGCTAACTGCACTGCAACTAGGAGCCAGACTAAGAAGTAATGGAGTAATCCCTCAAGAGACTAACCCATTTATCTATGAGTTGAGATTATTTAGAGATGCACAAATGTGCTCAGCTAAAGTAAGAACTGTTTGCAATAGTGTATGTGTGTGAGACATTCTGTGAATATGTTTAATAAAGTTTAGCTTAGAATGCTAAGGCTATTAGTTACCAAGAACATTCATTCCACAGAACTGGGATCTATTTCCTCAGCTTCCATTTGAAAATTTTGGGACTTGGAACAAGTCACTTTATCAGTTGATGCTCATGTGTGTCATCTCTAAAAGAGTATTTAACACCAGTGAAAAAAATTTAAAAAATTGAAAACGAAGACACTCATGGAAAAAAACATTGCCAACCATATACAGAAAGTTCCTGAGCATATCACCTCCAAGACTGCAGCAGACATTACTTAATCTATGGAATTATGACCTGAAAGTGATTATGAGCTGATGGTTATATTGAGAAAAGCATATCTTCATGAAGAAATGATGAAAGTGGAACTATGTTTTTCTTGCAGTTATATCACACATACCAATGACAGGAAACTTTCCAAGAATTTTAGATATGAACTGACAATGACTTAGAAATGTAGTTATTGATAGACATGACAATGAAAGGCATGAACACAAATCATCAGTATGGAAAGAAACTCAGCCTTCTTAGTCTTTCTGTGAAAAATAAGTTGTAGCAAGGGTCTGATGTTCAAAGCTAACAAGATAAAAGTTACCTATAAGTTGAGAAGAAACTTTTGAAATGATACATGAATCACGACTGGGAATTGTAAAGTTCAATGACTGAGTAAAATGTGCAATACATTGACTAGGAATGTCAACACTGATATCACAAGTCATGCAGAGATGTGCTAACATCAGTGCATCCAATGAAAACTTTTCCAAGGAAATATATAGGAGGCATTACTAATTTAATTTACTTTATATATGTTAGGACACACACACACACACACACACACACACACACACACGCACACACACGCACACACACACACACACACACACACACACACACACACACACACACACACACACACACACACACACAACAATACATGTACAATCACATGTGCTTGTTCGCACGTGCATATGTACACACACACACACACACACACACACACACACACACACACACACACACACACACACACACACACACACACACACACACAGGCATATCTGGAGTCTGAATCAAGTTGTCCATTCAGTTAGCATAGGATCATAGGAGATTACTAGTCTATTGACCCAGAGATCATTTTAAGCCTAGTCATTTCATTCCAATGTAATACCAAAGAAATGCTAGTCAATACCCAAGATTGCATGTAGTGATGACTACCCAAGTCCAGGGGGCTTGTGGGCACTATCCTTAGTAAGAATTTATGGTGCCCTATCGACTTGTCCAGGTTCCTATTAAACAGTGCTGTTGAGGTGCTCTGTTTCACATGAATTGGAACAGGCTAGTGCTGTTAAAAGGCTGTATATAACCCACATGTCTTAGGAAGATATATAGAAGCAGTGCTGTTTATTATGTACTCTGCCTGTAATTCACATGCTAGCATGTAAGCAAGTCATTCAAAAATTCAGACTTAATATCATTAGAGATTTCTTGCCAATCTTGCAACCACCCATAGTCACAGCAATATTTATTCTTGAAACATATTTTAAGTAACTGACATTATCATATTCCTAATGCTTACAGAACTTTTCACACTGGTGTTCTTCATATATTATGTTAGTTTTTAAACAGAACATTTATTCTCCACACGGTCTTTTTTATTTGAATTATTTATTATAAGGAATTCAGGTAGCAATATATAACACTAATGAAATTATAATTTACCCCAGCATTTGTGGTAATGAGTGATAATAAATACACTGTGTCATTATGTGCTGTTCTTATAGTGCATTTTTGGCAGAAGCAGACCATTTATGATTAACGTTTGACTTTTTTCTTCTGAAGAAATTCAAATTGAGAAAACAACAGCATATGGAGGGAAAGAATGAAGATGTGGAGACAGAGATATTGCCTCCAGTTATTGAAAGAAACAGTACTATTGTGGTATCAGCTGTTGAGAAACTGTTTTAAAGGTATTCTACAGTAAACTTTTAATTTTGCTATCAAGTTAGTTTAACACAGAAGGTCTAGTGAAGTAGTTATGAAGCATTTCTTTGGTGAAAAAACAAAAGCAGAAACACCATGAAAAGTAATGATCTTGTTGTCAGTGTGCAGTTTTATGTGGATAAGACAAAGGAAGAAAATTACAGATGTGGGCAGGTACTGGTTATAGACTGCCTCAAGTGAATATGAAGTATTCTTTAACCCAAAAAGTTCAGGAAATAGTATTTAGAGGGTAAATACGCCAATATACTCTGTCCCTTTTTATGATTAAACTGCATGGTGCATTTGTCATAACCTTGCAGTATGAATGGAATCTTGCTGTATAAAAAAATGCAACCCGACTAATGTTATACTAGAAATGTTACACAATGAAGTATGTAAACATCATTTTACTTGTGAATACATCAAGTCCATATCTTCATGATGTCATTTCGAAGCAGAAGACTTCACAATTACTGTAACTTTTATTCACAATTACTTGTACTCCAGTGCCCTGTTAGCTAAACATTTCATATCCTTTGCTGTCAACATTCCTGCCCTACATTTTATATAGTGACCATTTTGACTGCTGATAACTAAAATGTGCTCAACCCCATAAAATACTTTAACACAGTCCTCATAACTCCATCTTTCCTGCACTCTTTTCCAGGTTTGTTGTTTTTGCAGTTACTTTTACTGCGTACTTTGAATTAAAAATAGAATGAAAATACAGTAAAAAAGCCTTCTTTACAACTACCTCATGAGGGAAGAAATAAACCTATTATGACATCAAAGAAATTATGAGAATATAGATTTATTGGGGTCTATATCCCCAAATCAAAAAGACTGGTGATCGAATGGCATTTACATTGGAAATACTGATTATCAAGGTGTTTACTGTGAGATTGCAGTACAGTGAAGATCAGAAAATTTGCCCTTTCCTCACTGTAGTGCAATGTCAGAGTTGGTATATATAATAACGTGAGGTGTGGAGGGGAGTGACTTCGATAAATGGCATTTTCAATGGAAATGCTGTTTGATACCCGATCTTTTCGATGTCATGATATAGACCCTTTTATTGTTAAGCTCAAGAACTCAGATTTACTCACAAGTGTATTCCAACTCTAGATGGCAATTAGAAATGCAAGAATCTGTTCTCCTTTTAAGCCTCATGGAGACTTTCTCAAGCTTTTTCCTACCTTATCCCCAATTCAAGGATCACTAGAGCCTTTTCATCTACTTTTTGAGTTGACAGTAAATTCCAGGGACTATGCTGTATTTCACCTCAGACTGAATACATCGTCTGGCATCTTATGGTCTTGCCTACTATTGTTCCTATGTTTCTATGTAAAGGGTTTTCTGCCGTACATGGATACTGATGTATTACACTGTACCACCACCCAGGACTTCTCTCATACTATTGCAACATATGATATGACACACTGATCAGCTAAGAGTAACCACAGGCATATTTTAGACAGCCATATACAGCATTAAGTTGTCATTTGTGTCTTCTAAAACCTGATAGCTAAAGAGATCAGAAGAAGGGAGCAAGTCTTAAATACTTTATGTGCCAAGTGTTTTCAGCCAAGGAAATATGCAAAATGTGACAACAACTAAAGTAAAGGGGGTGAAGATAGTGGAACATAGTGTATCAGATCAAGAACTGGTTAGAATGGAGTAGAAGCTACAAAACACTGAGACAGGAGCATGCAGATAGAGAGTGGCTATTGAAACCCTATATCTGAAAAAAAAAAACATTCTAGAACTGGTTATACAAGAGAATCCTGGGAGAAGTAAAGATAAGTGAGGAAACTGATTGGATAGACCGAAGGCCTCTTCGAGGGCAAACATTATCATACAGATGGTAGCCTCCAATGGCAAGTAAAAAGATAAATAAGACAAGTTAGACAAGTAAAGAAAGGAACTTATGAATAGAGTAGTAGAGAAGGGACAGGGGAATTATAAAGGTTAGGAAGAAGATTATGCACTTGACAGACAGATAATAAGGAATGCAATACCTAGATGATGTCAGAGTTGGAAAGAAATGAGGGGAAATTCTGGCTGAAGGGGAACACAGAGATTAAATGAATGTTATAGAGGATAAAGAAGCAAAAGAAAGAAGCGTTGGTACAAGGCATTAAGTAGCGAGAATGCAAGAGAGTGAATAAGTGTAATGATATACTGGGAGGATTTGTCTCTTCTATAGCAGATTTTACAATATGCATATGAAAAGAGAATGTGTGTATTTCAGAAAAAGACTGAAGGGAAAATACTGGCCAAAGAGTTAACTGATGTATTTGGATATGTGCTTAGAGCAAGAGAAAATGCTGAAGTGCTGAGAACTGATAGACATCTGAAAGGGCAAAAGGCTACATGGAATGTCAAATGGTTGAGGAAAGTGAACAAAAACATTCTAGGCAAAATATATCTAAAACACAAAATGAAAGGAGCCAAATTAGTGTTTTCAAAGGGTAAGAGGTACCAGGAAGACCCAGGTAAATAATAGCTTGCATCCTTATGTAATTCAGATGTGAACATGTTTGTCCTGTACTGGTGGTTAGATACAGGAGAATATTTCTGGAAGCTGTAGTCACTAGTCAGACAGGATTCATCAAAGCTGGTTGTTTATAAGTTCATAGGTTCATACTAGGCTATCTGCCCAAAGCATTTATAAGCCTAGCCTTTAGCTTATGTGCCACCCCTTTAGCCTTTAGCCTGACTAAAACTATTTTTATCATTTTCTGTTCTGTTGTCAAGTGAAGCACACTGACTGAATCCTGGGGTATATCTTAAGTCTCCATCCATTGGTCATTCTCCTCTTGAACAAAGGCCAGTGCTCTCTGCCTCACATGTACCGGGATTTTGTTTTATATCATTGTTTCTATTAAGAATATCACAGAGATGCCATTGTTGATGGCATTTCATGATTAAAAAGCCTTTAACACAGTGGAGTGGAGATTTCCTTTTTGGCGCGATATCAGACCTTTTCATAGCTTGATATATGGTATCTGGTCAAGGCCCTTGAAACCATTCTCCACTCAGGAATTATTGATAAACTCACCAAAGTAGGCATCAACCCCCTATATCACTAGGTGGGTTGCAAACTGGCTCACAGATAGAAATCACAGTGTGAAAGTACTGGACTCCAAGTCAAAATGCCAATCAGTCACAAGTGGAGTCCCACAGGGATCAGTTCTGGGTCCTCTCCTGTTTAGCATCTACTTCTCAGAAGTCCACGAGTTTATCAATAATTCATGAGTGTAAATGGTATCAAAGGCCTTGGCCAGATCGAGTTGGGCTGTATGAACTGCCTTGCTCTCATCCACAGCACTGGTGACTGACTCAAAGAAGTCAACCAGGTTGAGCAGGCATGATCTGCCTTTCACAAAACCAAACTGAGTGGGATCTAGAGATTGGAGATTCCCTATATCCTTGTTAGTTAGGTCCATGATGATGTGCTCCATAGCCTTAAATGTCAGACTAATCAGGCTAATGGGGCGATAATACCCAGGGTCTGTAGTCGCTTCCCCTTTATGGAGCGGGATGATTCTAGCAGTGCGCCATTCAGTAGGGACAAACCCTGAGTTGAGGCTGTGATTGAACAGGGCACACAGATGTGGTGCCAGTTCACTTTGTAGTTCATGTAGAACACATCCAGGGATATTGTCGGGTCCCATGGAAGCTATATTCTTGGCCTTGGACAATGCAGCTTTAACCTGTGCTGCAGTAATGCTGGGTGCCTGGCATTCCTCTGGTATTGTGACTGGTCCTTTGGGGGGGGGTAAAGTTGGCACTGAATCTGTCGGCCAGTATGTTGGCAATATCTGTTGGCTCAGTATAGGAGGTACCATCGTGCAGTAACCCATGTTGCTCAAGGAAACAACAAACACATGGCCTAGTACTCTGTTAGTGATACTGTTGCCTAACATGCTTACCTTAAAAACATGCCTTAATTGGACTGGAAAGAGTAGCCTCACTCTGGCTTTGCCTCTATAACAAGGCTGATACAGCTCACACAGTTACTCCTACAGTTTATTGTTCTCCAAAGTGTGCACACTCTCTGCCTATGCCTATTACCTGCAGTAGCAGCTGCAGCCTGTAGCACACCCATGTAAAAGTTGCTGCTACAGACCTACCCTCTGTGATGTAGTCTCCTCACCCCAGTAATGTCCAGCTTAACATATCAGAAAGGGCCCCTAATCTACATGAAGGCTTATATAGTGCACTGTGGTTGCATGGAATTGGCTGATGATATTGCAAATCAGCTTTGTTGGCTGCAATTAGCATTTCAGAACAACAGATTGGTTAAGAGGCAATCACCTGTTGTTGAGAAGCATGTTAAAAAGACAAGCAGCTGGTTATGGGGAGACATTCTGTATGAAACTTTCCTCACACAGACACGCGTGTGCAAAGTATTAACTATCAACATATATCAGCAGAGGAGTACTGCAGTGCATCAGGTATGTAACCATCTTGTTTACATCAGGATGCAGATGTCTGACTATACTTGTGGGGAATAGGAATTACAGCATTAAGCTTTTCTTAGAACTGTGATAATGACATATCAATGATCTCCAGATTTGTTATACATACAGAGGATGTGCAAGACATCAGATATGGAATAAATATTGTCAATGTGGCACAATGGGCTCATGGAACTCTCCCTTTGCAGTGGTTGTAACAGCACACTACTATTTGTTTGGCATAGTTGGTTTGACATATTATCAGGGAGGTTGCCTCTTGGGGGGACATACAGTAGCATCTGTCATGCCACACACAGGAATACCTGACAATCAACAGTATCCTAGTTGTATCGACACACTTAGTATGTTTGCACACTGTGGAATTTGACATGTGTAATCAAGCAGTGGATATTGCCAGCCATTCTGTCCTTGTTGTATCTCAACATAGTGCACTTCCATGTATGTGATCCTGATATGTGTTCCCCATGTTGTTGTCTCTCAGGAAACATGTATGCAAGATGCTGTGCAACTTTCATGGATGCAGAGAATGAGTTAATAGTGGAAGCGCTCCATCAACACCATGAAGTCCTACTGTCCAGGGGAAGGCACAGCAAGGAACCGCAGGAGGGATTGTGTGTTGACTTTGTCCATGATGTCAATGCCACTGGTCATCAGAGCAGGACACATAATGAGGTTCAAAACCATGCAATGAACTTGATCAGTGCCACACGCAGAAAAGCAGCAGATGTAGTCAGAGATCGTGATGCCACCGGTGGAGGGCCTGCAGCAAAACAACCACTCTCAGCCACTGAGGAATTCCTGGCAAATCTAGGCACACATGACACCTCCCAGGCATCCGTCACACCCTACATCATGGATGTGGGTGCCACAATGTCCATGGCAGAGGAGCATGCAGGTAAGCTTAGTGTGATCTGCATTGCAATACTGTAGCATTCAGTGTGTCAGGGCATACATGGTTTTAAGTGGGTGTCAGGTCTGTCTGCTTTTGTGGGGGGAGTGAAGGGTTTCAGTTTGACTGTCATGCTTAGATTTTGACCAATATAACAATTACCACAGTAACTACTGTAAATGTGAGATATATGGACACATTACTTTGTGGTGGTGGAACATGTGGTGTTACTGATATTACCTCTCTCTCAACTTTTCACAGATCTGTCACATATTGGCCAAGCCCGTGGTCCTGCTCATGGCAAGCAGGACACTGTTTTGTTATAGATGTAGGTTTACAGCATTGTAATCCTTAGACTGTCATCCTAGGTCTGCTGCCTGCATTGCTGGATTGTTGGCATGATTGCCAGCTGCACACATATATTCTGACTGTACACATGTTAGACTCATTCTTATGCCTTGTAGGTGTGACCACACTGATACATGTGACAATACTCTCAGGACACTACAGAGTGTCATATGTGTGAACTGTGCAGAGTCTACACAAATGTCAACAGTTTACCTCACTGTTGCTGATGAGATTGCAGTGTAATGAGATGTTATTTTCAAGTAACTACAGCTGTTAGAGGGAAGAGTACTGTCCTCATGTCCTACTATATGAGGATGGGTGTTCAACAGGTCTGTCATAGTAACGACAGTATATAGAGTATTTCATATATCACAACATAGTACTGCAGAGCATAATAGTTCAGTTATTAATGTACTGCTTTTTCCTTTCTTATCAAAGTGGACTGGGGGGGGGGGTGGTCTCTATCCCTAACCTGATGTCAGGGTCTTCTCATATTCTGATGATGATTTTGGCCACAGTGTGGCACAGGTGGGGGTTTCAGGCGCTGAATCTGTCTCAAAGGTTGACATCCTTCTTCTGCCTTCATTGTCACTGCACACAGTCAGTATGCCCACACATACCCTGTCCATGGAGGCCACAGATAGTGGACAGTCAGAGGGTGGGGACATTGAACAGGAAAATGTGGCAACTATGGCTCCAGTGAGTGTAGACACTAGCCAAAGCCAGAGATCTGGTGAGATTCCACACAGGTGGATTGATAAGGCTGCTTGTAGGAGGCCTGCTGTCCATCCACCACCTGTTGCAGGTGTTACATCATGGGTCACTCATCGCATGTTTGGGCCTTCATTGAGGCACAGGCATGATCTGAGTGGAACACCAGACATATGCTTAGGGTTATGGATGCAGCACAGTCTGACAAACGTGACTGCCTCCACCGCATTGGGGACACCCTGGATCAGTTCATTGATGCAGTGGACAGAAGGTGGGCTGAGATAGTGTCTGTCCTGGACTGCACATTGTCTGTGCTGGAATGTGTGGTTAGAGGTGAGCGTTGGACTCATGGATGTAGGTTGGCAACCCATCAGCTGAAAGTCCATGTAGCCATGCACAAACACACTTCAATAGTGGCAATACATCCAGAGCTACAGAGGGGAGTGTGCTGTCCACACCATGATGTGGCAGGCCATGGGCTCATGGTCCTGGGCCTTCCCATGGGGAACATGGTCCCAGCAGACAGCAGTCACTGTCAGGTACTAGCAGCGCCTCTGACTTTGGGCATGGAGGTGCCAGTGCAACTTCTGCCAGAGCCAGTTCCCATGTTTGGTACCAGAGATGGTGAACTGTCAACTCTACCATGGATGGTCCAAAGCTGTGCAACATACATACTTGTAGGGCTAGCACTGAGCTTGACTGTGTACACGCACACACTCACACACCACAGTCAAATGTAGGTCACCTACTGACATACACAGCACCTTTCCATGGTTCATCTTACCTGCTTCCTTTCCTGACTCACCCACATGCTGTCAACTGTTTGGGTCAGCCTAGGCCTCCTGCATCCCCACATAACACCATGTGTAAGTGATGACACCTGTTCCACATCCCTGTTATCCTCACCATTGATGCAGGGAAATGAACTATGTGTCTGATGCATAGGATGACTATATTAGTTAATGTGTATTTGTGTAATGCAGTGTTGTTTTGCCATGCCACGTGTAGTGACTAACAACAGATACTGTATGCTGGCATTTGTTATGTGTATGCCACATACTGCTGAATACCTTATGTTGTATGATATTGTAATGGCTGTATAGTTAAACAGTGACCGGTGTATCATGGACCTGTTTTTGTTTCTATTTCAGGAGTCTGTTGGGATAATCTATGGCTATACAGTGAGAATAACGCAGCACAGGATGGCATGTCAGCACAGCAAAAATATGTCTTCAGCAAGGTAGAGCATGATAAATGCATGGCTCCATAGATTCATATGCTATAACAGGCTAACAAGAGCAATGGAGGCATTCAGCGTGCTCATGCATCCCTAATATGTGAACAGGTCTGCTACACTTGATAAGTGTCACCAGGGTTTTGAGAACTCAAAAATCTACAAGCTGCAGTGATGGACATGACCCATCTACAAATATCCTGTGACCAGTACATACAGTTGCCTGACATCAATTATGATTGGCATGTTTTGCATCCAATTTTGTAACCTGCACATGATGTGTGTCACAGCAGATGTGTATTTCACATGCATGGGACGTCTGTTTCATGTAGGGTGTACTGTCTGTGTTATATACCTGTTTCTTTAGCATGTACTTTGTATACCACAGTGATGTTGTAGACATGTAGAACAGGTGAGACATGTTAGTCCTGTCATGGATATGCAGGAGATACACAGTGGGATCAGAGACCTCCCAGTATGGAGCCATACACATCCCCTCAAAAGCATTTAGGAGACAGACTACACATGTATGGTCATGACACAGACTCCATAGGACATATTACCCACACTGTGTATTGGTGTACCATGGAATCTGAGTGGTTGCTACAGTTGTATGATATGCCTGTGTAATGACATAGCAAGGGTGCCATTGCACACAATGATAGGTGTGATGACTGCCACATTCAATACAGCAATGACACTCTAGAATTTACATCCAAACCTGGCAGTATAGGTTGTACAACAGTGAATGCATCCCTACATCTTACCAACCAGTGAAAATCAAAGGCTACATTAATCTCTGTGCCATAACTCCATGTGTAATGGCTCAACTGTGTGCTGTGTGCAAACACTACAATATTTTGCAGGGGTGGATGATTTCCCACAGGATAGTATTGTGCAGTCATTGGCAGTTAGTTTTGGTCAGTGGCTCAGACAACAACTGACTGTGTCTTAGGCCATCCCGGATAACTGTTGGTTCTGTTTGGATTCTGTGACAGCTCCCAATATGTGATCACCTGTTAATGTACTCAATCAGAGGTCACTGACAGTGGCTGCAACTGCAGAGAAGGAATAGGTAGATAATGTATGCCAATAATGGAGGATGGTGAAATTCACTGGTGACTGGTGACGTTGTAGAGTAGGTCTCCCAATGCTATATTCCTAGAGTATGACAGGCAGACACTTGCATGCTTATCCACCAGCTGACATAACACTCTGTACATGATGTACACAGTTTCCAGGAAGGGCTGCTGGTCTAATATGCCATATATTTTGTCAGGCCATGGTTGGTGGAGTGAAACACATGTCTGACACCCATTGCATAGTGTAACAGTCAATGGGCTCTGCCAGTTACAATCAGTAGGCATGATCTGGACTTGAGCAAAAGTAACAGTGTTTGGTCCAGTGTCAGTAGATATACAACAGTGTCAGTGCTCATATCCATGCTAACTCCTATTATGGTATTTCAGGTGACATGACTCAGACATCTGGGGACACCACTTGGCACTACATGCTAGTTGTCCTCTATGCAAGTAAGTATTGCAGTTACTTCCAGCATGTTGCAAGAAGAGAGTCATGCAAGGTGTCTCTACAGAACACAGACAAACACATTAGGGAAGTGTAATATGTACACACTGTGTTGCTTCATCATGCTGTGGCTCACTTGCACAAAGGATGGTCCAGGTTCTTGCCTACAATGCCCTGCAGCAGTGCCGTGCCATCCCCACACAGGAAACCAATGTAGTGCATCATGTGTTTACCAATATGGGTGACCAGTACAACCCCCCAATGTGAGGTCCTACCTGGTGGGATCTGGCCACAGACCAGTCTACTTAGAACTACCAGCATGTACCCCCCCCGCCTTGCAGACAATACAGACATATATGCCAAGAAAGTCATTTTTACCTCTTGTGGGATGGTTCACATAGCATGACAGCACCTCCCCCTTCGGAGGTGACAGGTAAGTATGCAGAGCTCTACATCCATGCATTATGTCAGCAGCATTACAATTGCATGAACTCAGCTGTACATGACAGCAGGGACACAGGCTCGTCATGGCTCAGTGAACCTGACTGGTGGACAACTGCCATTAGCAGGCTGCGCAATGACAGGCTGACAGTGCTGTGTAACAGTTGGGGTGAGGGTGCCCTCCCTAACAATGAGGCACTACCTCCTCAACTAAAAGAAGCACTTAGTGCTGTTGTGATGTTGAGTAGACATGGAAAGCGACCAAAGTAGCCACCCACAAAAAGCAGAACCACACTGCACAGTGTAGTTACATGTGTGACCTCAAAGGACAGGCCCAAATTGTTGGTGACCTCATCTGTCATGATGCCACATATGATGGGTCTGTACTCATACCTAACCTGTACTCCCTCACTGTCTGCATCAACTACACTCCCTTGTCCCCACCACATATGACACATGACATTCCTACAACCTGTTCCATAACTTCCATATTTACAGAGCAGTTCATAACCAGCCTCTCATTGGAAGATGGATAGCATCTATTGCACATGCTAACATTCCAGGCTGCATCCCACATGTGATCTGACAAGAATTGCTAACACCATTGGGAAACCCTTGCAATCATACTGACACTACTGGCTGCACACCAGCTGAGTGGTCAATGACAACTGTTATACCCTTGCACAGAGGTGGTGCATACACTGACCAGTATAACTATACACCTCTTTGAAGTATCCATACCTGTAGTCCCATAGGGGAAATCATCATGGAGCTGATCAGCACTCATATGTGTTCTACACACAGCTGACTGTACGCAGTTTGGATGTGTGACAGGGGGAGCATGACTGTTGCGCATGGTGAACATTTCCAAACCAGTCACCAAGGACCTGGTTGAGGTACATCAGGGCATACAACCACTTAAACTGAGACAAGCCATCTGACTATATCCTCTGCTCAGGCAACATTTACAAAGCACCCACTTAGGCATGCACGATACTGTCATTGTAGGGGTCACTAAGTGGCCCATTGCTGGCACACATATGCAACATAGGGACATCTCCCTCCAATAGCTGATCTGTAAGCAGCAGTGCTCAACAAGGCACAATCCTGGGTCCTCTACTGCTTGGAATCCATTCAACCACAATACACATGTCTACTGACTGACTGCGGCTAACAATGTTGACTGATGCCTACAAATTGTGAGCACTCATAGAGTCTCTGTGGTATGTTACTATCCTGCAAGAGGGTATTGTGAACACATACATGTTGACATACTAATGGCAATAAACTCCATGCAAATATATTTGTAGTATCATTTCCATCAGTTAGACCTGTGTATCTGGTAAGTACACATCAGTCGCAACATGTGATGTACATACTCGGGGGTAGGCAAATTGGGCACACAGACTTGGCCACACAGGTTTACACATAATGTGCCACAGATCACCATGTCTCTACAGTGGTATGGCAGGAATTAAATAGCATAGCTGAAGTCACAGTCACCTGTAAGTGACATACTTAACCTCAGAGTACTCTTCCCTCAGCATACCAATAGCTGACTGCAATGGCCATTTGGTGATGTACCTTTCCAAGCAGTACTGGCAATTGCACACAACAGTATGGTCCCTCACAAGGACATGTCATGTCTTCAGTATGTGTTCAATGGGGATGTTCTGCAATGAGTGTCATTATCGCCTGTGGTGTATAGACTACTCAGAGGTGATCTGTGCCTTGCATATGGGGCAATGTGTGACCCTGCTAGACTGCATATACTACCTATATGGAGGAGGCATAGTAGACGGTTGACTCACTGTAAGGACATTAACTTTGTATGTGATATTAGTACTACATGCTTGTGTCAGAGATTTGTCTACCAGACTTAAACACATCTTTGAAACATAACCCTACCTAATGGCACACAGAGCACCTCAGTGCACCTCAGCACACACCAACTTTATGACTGGCTTAGCAACTGTCATCTCAACACAGGGCATCTGCCTGGTTCCTCTTAGATGGGAGCAATATGTGGTGATCCTGCAACTACAAGTATAAAGATGTCTATGACTGTGAAGGCTGTATGGCCATTATGCTTGTGAAGTTCAAACATCCTATGGTTCCGTAACATGATGGAAAATGCTCTAACAGCCTCACATGCAAACATTGGTATATGGAGGCTAGCACCACTTCCAATCACTGTGTACAGGACACAGCAAGGCACACACATAGTGCAAGCTGGTTGTATGTAGATGAGAACACTTACCTATGTAATGGTGCACACTACAGATCTCAGTATGTGATGCACGGAACACATCTCATGTCTGCTAGTACTATCAGTTCAGGACATATCATACTTGATGACATCAGCAGGCCTTGTTGTGGTCAGTCGTTTGGGGGGGCCACATCACATGTTACAAATTGTCTTTCGGATTTTCCCGGTTAAGGGTTGCCACAGCGGAACTCCGGTCCGCTAATGATTGGCAGTGGATTTTTATGGTGCCGAGTTGCCAGCCCGATGTCCAACCTTCAAAGAAGGCACACTCATTCATGCACACACACCTACCTACATATCATTAATGTCATTCAACTGCGGGGAGGACATGTAGACTCCACAGAGAAGGCACTCCAGCCGATAATCAAATGGGAGAACCTCTTGCTGTGAGACTACACTGCTAACCGCTACACCACCGTGTACATCATATGCTACAAATAAAATACTGAAAAACCCAACGTATTTCTAAGTTACCAAGGTGATCATATTTATCCCATATGGACATATACACACACACACCAAGTAGCCTGGAGTGAGATTAGAATTCTTACATATAATCCCTCAGAGCCACACACTCCAGGGATCTAAACCTTGTCATCACAATAAACAAAACATGCTGGAGGGATAGGTTCCTGACCCAGAGACACCCCAGATTCTGGAATAGATTGCCCATACATGTCAAGCAGAGTACCTCTTTGGCCCTCTTCAAAAGGAACCTTGACAATTGGATGGGAGAAAGGAAATTCACCCCAGGGATCACGTCAGTCGCCCTGCTAGACAGGGATCCAGGGAAGTAAATAGTGTAGGAAGAAATAGCCAGGGAATTGTTATGGCTAGGCTTGTATAGGCCCTAGGGCTGATAGCCTAGTACCAACCTATGAACCTATGAACCTATAATCTTATGCATTACAGATCACAGTATATGTTGCACGCACCATAGCTTAAGTCTGATACTACACTCTCAGCTAGTAGTCTTAAGGTGGATGGCATCATATGGCCTTGTAGAAAAGGGCAATTTGGAAGCCAGCAGTGAGTTATAGGGCCAAAAAGTGCATAACCATTGCAGGTGGATAGCCCATGAGGGCATGGCTGCTGTTTTGCAGGGGTATATATACATGTTCACGAAGTAACCTGGGGTGAGATTAAAACCCCTGCCAATCTAGCCTTACACACTATAGATCACAGTATATATCGCACATGCCACAGGTTAAGTCTGTTGTATATGTGATTGCAGGCACAGTACTTGAGCGTTACACAAACTAGGCTTATGTTGAACAGCATCTGTGCCCTGCAGAGTGATATTGCTTTGTACTGTTATCTGCATCTAGTATCCTAGCAGTGGGATAACTGTTATTATCCTAGCTATGTGTGTACAGTTACCAGTATGGCCATATGTGGCTGTTCGCACTTAGGCAAATCTGTGGGCAGGAACAATGTGCCCTGTCTATGCGTGCATTGTCAACATTATACATTACACCACCTACTCACCTGTGTCTGTTTACGTGGCGATATCCATCAGGCACAGGTGTTTGTAGGTAAGTGAATTATGTACTGTTGTGCCCAAACCTCTCAACCTATAAACATCAAAAATATGGACAAAGGCGAATGAACAATAGGTACAAATCTGTATGCCGATTAACATAAAATTTGCATGCATAATTATGTAACCCCACTCACTCTGATGGATTTGTGGGATACCAACTTTCAAATGCAAACTGAAGAACAGACAACCAACATATGGCCCAGTCCTAACTCCAACTCCACTCTGAACAATGAGTACTGACTTATACAATAGAAGCAACTAAATGATTTTAAAGCAATTTTTTTCCTAAGAAGAAACTGCAGAAAACACTCCTCATGCTTTCTCAAGTAGTCAAAAAAGACTTAACATATGAGCCTGACAATGCAGAATTCTGAAAATCAGTGTTGCAGAAACATACACTTTTCCCCATACTTTTTAGAAGCAGCTAGCTAACTATCAGAAAAACTGCAGGCAGTAAAACACATTATTTTCCAAAGCTGACATAATCTCTTGTGATAGTTCTTTAAAAACTCCTAGCTTTCAATAAATTTCCCAAACAAGAAAGTGTTAACAAAAACAGTTTTTTAAATAGGACGGTTTTTCCTCCAAAGATAAATCTGCCCAGCAAAGGAACAGCACAAGCCAACTAATGGTTTGGGTGTGTGCAAAATGCCCTGAAGCTTTGGAAGGTGATTGGCCATTACTGCAGAATATAACCCACATAGCTTAGGCTGCTGCAGCAATGATCAATATAGAACATTTAATGGTGTGAAATTTCTCTTCTGGTTTTGATTATATTGGTTGGGAGGGTTTCAGGAACTCCTTAAGCAAGAAAGCAATGACTGACGCACAGAATACGAATACGTCAAGAATTAAATAATGTAAACAAAGCATGTGCTAGAGACCATCAGCAGCATCTCATCAGCTAACTTGAGTGCCCTGATCAGGGTCCAAAACAACAAGCATCATTAGGTAGTTAGGACCCAGATTCTGTATGGGATCTACACAGATCAATTACAGCCACAGACAAGTGCAGATCCTGCAATCGTCAGCCTACATATTTCACTGGGAGTGGGACACAGGCTACCCTGGTCTTAGCTTTCACACTAGTATAGCAATTATGGCCACACCCACCATGACCAGGTGGTGATAAAAACAGGAATATACTGCCCTCTGCATGATGCCTTCAAGCAAACCCCCACCTACTGAGTGACAGCAACAAAGCAGACAGTACAGCTTCAATGCTTACATAGGTACATACAAAGCATATATCAGCATATGTAAAAGTCCTATATTTTCTTGCCCATGGACTCTTAGAAACTCTCAACAGCCCACAATGCATGTTAATAGAAGGTGATGAAAAATGAAGCCAAGAGAGTTGATGGCAACCAGAAAGTCACTATCACACAATTCTCTCAATGGTTTACATAAGTACCTAATACACATGAAGGCTTAACACTGTAAAAACCTAGATGGATCAGTTGCATACCAAATTAACTCATGCTATTGCTTGCTACCAAAATAAAAATGTGATTCATTTATCCAAAGAAAATTAAATGCAACAGCAGCAGATGTCAGTAATTAAAATACGGAAAAATCCCAGAAAAAAAAAAAAACAAGATAAGCAATTCTCAAAGCGAATTATCTAAATCATTCCTATAAAGGAAATTCTAGCAGAATGATCCAGATGCAGCTATTTGTTTTATACTTACTACAAAGACAATGCCTTAAAAGCAAGGGTACAAACAGTATTACAGCTAAATGACACGCTACAGACATACCTCTAAACTGTCCAGATTTTCGCAGAATATCCAAATTTTTTGCCACATATTGTGGTTTGTACCTCATAAAAAATTCCATTTTCTGGCAATTCCTGAGGATTGAAGTAACTAAATAATAACACGCATTTCAGTTTAACTTCATGTGGTTCAGAAAATGCAAACAGAAATCTCATTACTCTAACAACTTTCTGAGCTGTTAAGAACATTATTTGAAATGTCCCCATTCTCCCTTTAAATTATTTTGGCTCTGTCCAAATTTCTTGCTCTAAGAGGTTGAAATGTAGGTCTAGAGGTAACCACCAAGGAAACACTGTTTTTTAAAATAGCCCACACCTGCACTCTTTATGAAGGAAACTGATCATTTTAACTGAAAACCGTATGTACCCGTTAGTGCAAAAAATAAATAAATAAATAACTGCCGATTAGGACTGCTCGTGATCACCCTTTCTGAAAATATTCGTGGGTGGGGTGACTATTGAAAGGCTAAACTAACAGGTTATAGTTACGCATTGAAAGAATGATCGAACAGGCAAAATACTGAACAGTAGTAGGAAGGAAGCTCACAGAACTGTTAACGTACATTACATTATACTTAGAAAAGTTCACTTGATGGAGTAATATAAAATTCAGTGTATCGTACCTGGATATTGCTTAAAAACATTAGCACTGAATGTGTGATGGTGATGGTTTCTTATAGCTCACAAGTGAATGGGACAAATCCTTAAATAATAAAGGAGGACTTAAAAGCATTAGTACTTTTAAGCTGAAAATGTGAATATATGTATATGTGGATGTTCCAGGAGTGGCTCATGCTATAGGACTGCAGCCCTCTCACCTGTAAAATGGGTCCCCCACCTGTGCATAAAATAAAGTCCCCAGTCTCCCGTAGAACATATAAAAATAAAAAAAATCTCGGACTCCCGTGCATGCGTGCTTTGTCCCTGGCTGCTGTGTTAGGCAGACCACAACTCCAAGCATGCATGCTCAGGCATTCATGAGCTCCAGACTGCTCAGTTAGGCAGTCCAGATAGGGAAGGGAGTAAATGCCACCCTTCCAACCCAGAGATCTGTGCGGTGACGACCGCACAAACCGGAAGGTCACCAGACTGCATCGTCCGCAGGCTAGACCAATAGCAGGAGCCTCCAGCCTCCTCACATCTCACGGGAGACCAAGACCAGTATGTGCGGGCTAGTATGGAGGATTGCATTTGCAAACAGCTGCAGGATTACCATATGGAGGACCAATCGGGGAAACAGGATCACATTCGCCAGTATAGGATCGAGTACAGGATCTCCGTATGGAGATCAGGAAAACAGGATCGCATGGCCATTTACGGAGTGTGTGTGTAACAGGATCGCATGAGCATTCTGAAGTGTGTGGGGAACAGGATCGCATGGCCATTCTGGAGTGTGTGTGTAACAGGATCGCATGAGCATTCTGAAGTGTGTGGGAAAAAGGATCACATGGCCATTCTGGAGTGTCTTGGAAACAGGATCACATGGCCATTCTGGAGTGTGTGTGTGGGAAACAGGATCACATGGCCATTCTGGAGTGTGTGTGTGTGTGTGTGTGTGTGTGTGTGTGTGTGTGTGAAATGCCCCAATTGCTTCATGGTGGTGGGCAGAGAATAAGGACTGAACCCTGTACCTTGGGCCCAAGTAACAAGAGCCTGAATTCCCTACCCACCACCATTTCTAAAACATTTGCAGATTTTTGCCACATATTTGTTCTGTTCCCCATAAAATCTGTGGTTTCTGTATTTTTGTTATTTAAAACAGACAGTAGTGCAGTGGTGCAGTGGTAGCAGTGTTGCCAGACAGCTATGAGTTGTCTGGTTTTATTCTTGGCTGGGGTGCCTTCTGTGTGGAGTGTGCATGTCCTCCCTGTGTTTGTGTAGGTTTCCTCTGGTGTCCTCAGTGGATATTTGTCCCTATTTTTTGGACTGTATTCCCCCATTATTGGCTTTGTCCAGGTTTTTTGTGCCAAGGTTGAGAGCTATGGTGATAACTGAATTCACTGAATATGTTTGGGGGCTGTATTCCCCCATTATTGGCTTTGTTCGGGTGTTTTGTTCTAAGATGTTGACAGCTATGGTGAGAATTAAATTCACTAAATGGTAGCCATTTAAGTTTCAGTCTTTCTTTCTTTCATAAAAATACGATTTGGCATAGTGGTATATTGCTCTGTCTGTTTTGCACAGGGACCTGGGTTCAATACTTGGCAGTGAAATGTATGGTGGTAAAACAGCATTTTATTCTAGCAACTTTCCAACATTATACAAGCAATGTTTAAAATGTGTCCCTGGTTTTTGGGCTCTTGTCCCCCCCCCAAATAAATTTTGGCTTTGTCCAGATTTCTTGTGCTGCAAGGTTCAGAGATACAGCTGAGTGTCGAGTAGATTTTACAAGGAGCTGAGAGCTGCAGGGGAACAAAAGTTTAGTGCTGCTTATGCCAAGTCTGCTTACATTGTAAATAGCACAACAGGTAATGTACTTGCTTTTGATGCAGAAGGCTGTGGGTTCTACTCCCACAGTAGGTAGATCCATTGCTGATACTGTACTCTGTTTTAAAGGGGATGGATGCTGCAGTCCTCTTTGGCGAAGATACCTAGTAACTATGAACCTGTTATCAGTTTGCCATCCATTCCCTATTGTGATATTACTAGCATTATAACTTTTTTAATGCAACATAAGCAATTTATTCCTCAAGGGCAACAGGCACTTTATTTGTAGATGAAACAACGACATATAAAGTTGTTTGCTAGCAGTAACCTCTTCATTAGTTAACAGATTTCTTTAATGTGAAATTATTTAGATGGCTTTTACTTCTTCAGAGATCGTGCATATTTACTGATACTGGTGGACTGTTGAAGTCTGAGTAGACTTTTATGAGGGAAATGTTCTGAATTGGGCAGCTCAACTGTACTGTATTGTACAAGGAATATAATTTAATACAGTCAGGAAGGTGTATCAAAGAGCATGTGTATGTTTCATGTTCAAGGGGTCTATGATTTGAAAACAGCACAAAATTAATCTTTATCTGCCACTGGCAAAATGTATTTTCTTTGAATGTGGGTTTCAATGCTGTTTCAATGAATGTGAGTTTCAAGGGCAGATAAGTTTTAATGCTAAGTCTATTTTAATTGTGAGACTGCATTGCTTTGTTTAGCAGATAATCTATTAGGGTTTATGCTGTAAAATATAAAATAAAACTTTCAAATGAAATCCATATAATTGCAGAAGTAAAGCAGTATGCACATTACAGTGTTTATGGCAAGTGGGGTGAAATAACCAAGGAATGGGACATTGGAATGGCTGCAGGGGGGATGCTCCATCCGACCATGATTTTGTGAGGGGGGGAAGGGTAGCAAACTCAGACAGCCCCGGCTGAACTATACCTCTCAACTGTCCAGACTTTTGCTTTTGTTGGGGTGAAGGTGCATGACAGGGGCTTAATGAATTCAATGGCAAAAAACACCAGAAATTATGTAGCAACTTGGAAAGTGCTGCAGCAGTCAAGTGGCTTCAAGAGCATGGAGGCACATATGTAACATAGCTGTGAGAATGTATATATGCAGAATTAATAGATTTTTGTTTCTTATTTTTGGTTTGTTCCTCATAAAATTTGTGGTTTTCTGCCAAATCATTTAGGAATTAAGTCATTAAATAATGACAGACATTTAGTTTCAGATGTCATAACCTTCAGAAAAATGCATGCTAAAGCAAGACCTGTTATTCTATCAACTGTCTTTTTAGTACTGTTTGTATGTTCCCCCAATATATTTGGCCATATCCAGATTTCCTGCATTAAGAGGTTGAGAGGTACGTGCAAATAAATTCCTTTATAGAATTAGGAATATCCAAACCTCTCAACTGTCTCCAATTTGGGCTCAGAATGTTGCTCTCCCCTTAATAATCCCTCTGCAAAATGGCAATTTTGGAAGAAAACGTGGAGGGTTTACAATTATAAATAACTGTAATGTTCAGAGTTATAGATTACTTTTATTTCAGAAATGCATGTAAATGCTCTTATTTTGTCAGCTGCTCAAGTTAACAGTGCTAATTTTAAAAAGGTGTCCCTTCTTTGACAGGTTCCCAGCTGTATTATGTGGCAATTTTATATTTTTGCATAACATATTTGGTCTGTTTTTCATAAAATTGTGTTTTTTTGGCAAATTAGTAGAACATCATTAAAGACTGAAGTTAGAAGATAATGGCAGACATTTGAGTTTCAGATTTCATACTCTTCAAATATTCATACTAAAGCAAGACCTACTACTATTCTATTATCTTTCTAAGTTTATAAGAGCAATATTTAAAAATTGTCTTTATTTTTGGGCCTGTGTCCCACTTCTTTGTATGGCTTTGTCCAGATTTCTTGCTCTGAGGTTGAGAGGTATGAGTGTCAGAGCCATCACCGTCAGCCAGAGACATTTCAAACTGTGACCTACTTGTTGCACTCCACTCCCCATTGTAGTGGCTCTGGATGTGTCCAAGCAAGGCACTGAGCAATTATGCAGTGTAAGTGTGCAGAGTATTCCCCCATCCAAGGTAGACCACAAGTATGACCGTGGCTTTTCATCTGTCCTTGATTCTGCAGAATGTTCTGGTTTTCTGTCATATTTTTATACTGTTGATTTATGCTTCTTATTATTCAGAAAATGCATGCTGTTGCAGTGGCCTGTTGCTCTGTGTTTAAGTAGCAATGCTTTAATGACCATCAGGTAAGCTTGTCTGACATTGTAAGATGCAAGTAAGCTTTAATAAGCATACTGTTAAAGAATTACCAACATTGAAAGCCTTTTCATTGTTGCCATGCAGAGAATATTTACATAACTAGATAACGTATAAGCCTTAGTTATTGAAATGCATATGGCAGTATTTGTAATAAAGGACAGGATTACAGTATTTTCAGAAGCTCATTACATTTGTTGGAGACTTGCAGTCATCTTTGCAGGCTTTACCCGTAAACTAAACAGAATGCCAATCTATCATGTGTGATCCATAACTTGTGCAGTAATCCTTTAAGCAATTTATCTTCAGCTTGTTTCTTGTTCGCTGTTCATTTTTTACTTTGATCATGTGTTCTCCATGGAACAAGTAGATAGTTGTCAGGCAGCAGGTCTTTTTTGGATAAGAAAAATTTTTACAAGTGGGGGTATCACAAAGAGTGCTACTTTCAGCATGTTACTTGTTAATTTTATAAAGTTGAATATAAATTATAATTAGAACGGCAGTACAAGGAGAAGTGGTTTGAGCTGAGTACTGCTTGATTTTTTTATACCTGATTTTGACTAGCATTCAAGAAATGTATTTAAAAAGCATTTATTTTTTCATGCCTCACAACCTTTGTGTTTCCATCTAGATATTAAGTAAGTTGTCATGTAGCCAATGCATTGAAATATTTTTTTCTTCTATACTTCATTTTGTCTTGATTGGACTCTCGTAATAATGATTTGGCACCCAGGGCAGTGTATTTAATTAAAGTTCCATTTGTTGTGGTTTTGAGCATAGCTCCACCCCTTTCTAGTTGGTCACACCCTTTCCATTGGCCCCACCCATTCAGCTGTCTCTTGCAGCCCCCCTTTAATTTGAAGTCACCAACCGCCACTGGGATGTTCTGAGCATGTACGCAAAAAGTACATTAATATACACAGTCTAAGCCCTATTCCGACAGGCTGGCACTCTTCCTCAAAGAAGCTGATGTCCTTGTGCAACAACGTCAAAAAAAACTGAAAAAAAATGTATTTAATGAGGCCACGCAGGAATTCATGGCACCCCATTATTTGGACCTCATAACCGGTAAATACCGAGAAATTCGGTGTGGTTGAGAGGTTTGATTGTGCCCTTAGTTTAGATACTTTGAGCAACAATATGGATGTGTAATAGTGCAGATTTTCTCACCATTATTAAGGTATGTAGGTCGAATGCCATGGTGGTACGGTGGTAGCGTTGGTACCTCACAGCAAGAGGCTTTCCCATTCGATTCTCGGCGTGGCTTGGGAGTGCCTTCTGTATGGAGTCTGCATGTCCTCCCCGTGGTTGGGTAACGTTTGAAAGACATGCGTGCATAAATGGGCGTGCCTTCATTGAAGGTTGGGCATTGAGCTGGCACCTCGGTGTTTCATAAAAAATCTACTGCCAATCATTAGCGGATGGAGTTCTGCTGTGTTGACCCCTTACCGGGAAAAAGCAGAAAGACAAACAACAACAACATTAAGGTATGTAGGACAATACAGGCATCCACACACATATTTATGTGTATATAAATGTAGCTGTGTGTGTGTGTATGATATGTATATGTGTTATGTAGATATATGTAGAGAGTCTATGTATCATTTTAATATCTGTAGCTATATACACAGAGATAGATATACTATGTATGTGAGAAAAAGATAGTGACAAACTAATATGTTTACATATAGGTCTGTATGTATACACATATCTGTACATAACAGGTCATTTTATGAAGAGGCAAACAAAATGCGTTCATTTTAACTAAGTGTATGGGAATGCCAGTGGGACTGTTAGTACTTATAAAGTGACTCCAGGTCACACTTACCTGTACTCCACTCTGGGATTTTATGTGTTGAAGACAATGACATCTGTTCCTATTTCTGCAGTACTGCACTTCACTCAAAATGTCCACAGCATTCCCTAGCTGTCTTCTGTACTTAATATGTGACTGAGGTTCATAATGTTATACCACACACAGACTGATAGTCTGTGAAAACACCAATGTATCAATACCTCACAATCAAAAGATGTGACTACTTCCAGATTAGAAATATCCATCACCCATGCTAACTTCCCTATTCCACTGAGCCATACAGGGTGCCAGACAGAGAGGAGTCAGCCATCACACAATCAACAGCATAAATATGTACGTTGTTATTTCTGCTTTATCTGAGACATACAGTGTGTGTTAGAGTACTATGGTACAGCCGTGAGATTGCCTGGTCAGCTGATACATCATTGCTGATTTAATGTTAAAGCAGTTATATGGGAACACTGCTGTGCTGGGGGTGGGGAAACAGCAGCACATGATCTGCTGGGATAGACAGTAGTCCAAATATCATGTGACCCCACTGTTTAACATCTCCTGTGACTGATGCAGTGAATATTGCAACCACAAGGCCTAGTGATTATTAGGGAACACATACTATTACTTCTATCCACATAGCCCCCTATATTTCCTTGCATAAATGCAGCAGATCCATACATACAATACCATATTATAGTAATCCTTACAAGTAGTGTGTAGGTTAGAGACTTGCCTTGCGAATGCAGCTGTTGACAGAACTGTAGTTCAGGGCTGACTCTGTCTGATACAAGCAGAACACAGCCAATACATGGATAGCTACAGGTTGTGTGCATTACCTGGCATCAATTTTAATATAGGTAAGTGAGTAGGAGTAAGGTGTTAGTCCTTAGGGCCCTAGGTTGTCAGTGAGTGCACTATGCATTGTATCTTAGCCAAAGCCAGGTTGTACTGGGCATGCCTATGTCTGCCTACAGGGACATCATTAGTGGGATCCTCCTCTGTGTCCTCCTGTGACTGTGGTTGTGGTGACCTAGGCAGTGGTGGGGGGGCTGTGTATACCTTCACTTTGCTGATCCTACTGCAACTGTTTCCACAGGATCATATTGTCTAGCATGGCACATACTGTGAACACATGTGCACTTGTCGCTGAAGAGTATTGCAGGGCTCCACCAGATATATTGAGGCAGCAAAACTGTGACTTCAGAAGCCCAAACACATGCTCTATGATGTTCCTAGATTGTGTGTGCCTCATTATGGTGTTGTTCGGTGAGTAGGTGTGCATTTCTGGATCCATGTCATCATCCATGGTTCCAGTGCATAGCCATCATCCCCCAGTAAATGGACATGTGGGATGCCTCCCCTAGCAAACATCTGGTACAGCTGTGATGCATTCCAGATATGGGAGTTGTGATAACTGCCAGGGCTGCCAGCACACACATTTATGATAATCCCCTGGGCATTGCAAATGACCTGGCAGTTGATGGAGTGGTTTCCTTGCAGTTGAAGTAGATTCTACTCTCCACACCGGGTGGTGGCTTGATGTGCACGAGTGCAATCTATGGCACCCAGTACCTCAGGGTAGTGTACTACATGGTAGAAGTGTTGCATATTGCTGGCCCTAGCGTCAGGGGTGAGGGGAAAATAAATGTGCTCACTGGCATGTGGTAGCATGACATCCAGGAACTGGGGGAGTACCCTGGGTGCTGATGCCTGTGATACCCCCATCATGTCCCCAGTTGGTCTTTGGAATGTACCCACAGCTAGTATCCTAAGAGCTACACATACCTTAGTTTTCACTGGGATTGGTTCCCCTCTGTTGGCTCTGGGTTTGAATTGAGGTCAGCAGAGCTCAGTAAGTTTCTGTAGTATGTCCCTGTCCACCCTGTAGTGCTCTACAATCTCCAGCTCATGTAGCTCCTGGTAGGTTACCCTGGGCCTGAACACTCTTCTCCTTCACTGTCTAGGCCTATTGTTAGCAGCAGCAGCAGCGGCATTGACTTCAGCATCTAGCACATACAGATGTATTAGACCTGCAGCAGCCCCTAGCATTCTCTCAGTTAAAATTCCCAAGTCTGTACTCCAGTGGTGCAGAGTTTGGGGTAAAATCAGATGGTAGGGTGTATGCATACTTTATAGTGCTCTGCTGTATCTGCTGACTGTGTGATTGGGTACCTATGATGAATTCCACCTGCATAGTACATCATTAACATAATTTAATGACCCTAGTTTAAGTTAAACAGGGTAAAAACTAGTTAATATGTCATTTGCTTTTAGATACACTCAGCGCTGTGGCTTGCCACTCAAATGCTCACCCAGTAGGTAAACAAAGCTTAGTACTTATTGTACACCCCCCCTCAGACTTCTATGTTCAGCATAGCGGCACACCACAAAAACACATGGAAACAGATGGCCCTTAGTTAAACAAAGCTTAGAGGTTAGTACGCACACACACCCCATGAAAGGACATGCTCAGCATGATGGCGCACTGAGCAAACAGGTGCAGCTGAGCTGAAATAAGCTTAGAAGTCATTGGGCACACCTTCCCCTGATGTCAGCTACCTCCTCTGTAAACATCTACATGGTTCTCTGCCTACACAAAGGGAATATGCAGACATGATTACCCCCTTCATGTTATTCAGCAACTCCACCTCATTTGCATAAGGATCTATGCTCACAGCCTGGAAACTTTGGGCTTCCTAGCCCTACCACGTTAGCAACAGCACCAATGCATCCTTGTAGATACTTCATGCAAGGTCCTGTAATACATTTCTGTCACATAATATTAATTTTATTTTTTTCCAATTTTTTTTTTAATAAAGCATGTTTGCACACTGCGGCGTGCCACACAAACATGCCCAGATTATTAAAAAAATAGAATTCATTTAACTTATTTCCTTTAATTTTTCAGACACACAGGAGGATACTTTCACTCATATATGCATGTGGTGTGCCATTTTTGTCCATATATCTACCTTTTTACAGCCCCTTTTGTCTGTCTACACTCCTGTACACGGAATTTTTCCATGTACACTACATACACTGACACAAGGTCTGAAGAGCTGACTATCTGCTTGCTGGATTGTTCTGCCGGCCTAATTTGCATGAGATTCACCTGCTTATGAGGTGATTTGCATGCCACAGAGCTTCCCGTGTTGGCCGCTCATCAGTGTTTTATGAATCTAAAACCTGATTTCTTTCATGTAAGCAGCACGGCGCAATGCCTACATGGTAAAAACACCATGTAGGCTTTATTAAATGCCCCCTATTATCTATTTCTTATTAAAACTAATTCTGTATCATATTGTGTGAAATATATTACAAATATGAAAGTGACTGCAAGTTGCAAACTATTCACTTTTATTTGAGATTTGCAATGGCCTTTCAATCTTCTTAGAGTCTCATTTCCACTAACATTTTAACAGAAATAATTTGGAGTGTTGTAGAATGTAATTTTCCAGTATATTATAATAGTTTCAGCAGAAGCTTCAATCTATTGCCACAATGAACCGACTTGTGCTCACCACAGGCACATACAGGAATATGAGAGTCTGTGAACATGCATATACCTGAAAACATATCTGCAAGTGATTTCCCATAGCACTAAATTTTAAAATATGCATTTCGTCCTAAAAGTGAGTTCCCAGCCTAAGTTTAATACTTAACTGTGACAGGAAGAAAATTCCTGATGAACTGAGATTATTTGATATTGACTTTCAATTCATTGTCTTTGTCAGTAACATAACTTTTAAGCTTATATTTCAGTAGTCACTTAACCTTCATTAAAAAAAAATCCTAATTTCTGGTATGTGAAAATAGGCTCTAAAATTAAAGGGTATGCTTTAATATGTAAAAGCCATAAGTAAATCATGTTTCTTCAGGATGTCAAAAACATTTGTATCAAACCCAGGTCTAATCTGAGTTGATATATAGTATGACATGAGAAATGGATTGTATATCTCGTTAAGAGTGATTGTACACCACTGTAAGTGCTATAACAAAATGTACAGTACTATAAAGTATAACCAACAGACAAAATTTGAAGATGCAGCTAGTAAACTACATCCATACCTAAAATAGTACATATGAATAATGTATGACTTAATTTTCCAAAGGAACACCAAAAAAAATTAATAAAATGTCGCAGACTTTCTTACTTTTCTACACTTTGTCTAATATCTATAGGGGTCACTAGAAGACCTGTATGCCCATTACAAAGTGAAGGCTGCAAATTATTTAGTACAGACCAATATAAGACTTACATGGGCATCAGAATGAGACAGTTGTCAAAGATTCATGTTGCTCAGCTGTACATATAGCACAAACCTAGGGCTTAATCCAGAAGGGCAAGTACAATACATATAGTCATTTATGTACTGAAATAGTATAATATTAAATCTAGAAAAAGTTCCAGTTTCCATAAAATTTACTGTCTACCTTGTTATGAGTTATCATAAAAAAATGCAAAACTGAGACATTCAAATATTAGGTAGAATATTGTGTTTAAGTGTCCTGTTTCCCTGTCAGATAAAATACAAAATCTAAATCCTGTATGAAAATCAGCATCCAGATAAGGACAGAAACTACTACTAGCCTAAGACAAACAATAACATTTTCATTTTTGCAATTTTTTAAGAGATTTGCTTAACAAAATTGGATGGATTAAGAAAAGTCTCTTCTGCGGATCTGTATCAGCAACAAACTCCATACAAAGTAGCATAATGTGGCTTGATCCTGATTAACCTGTAGTTGGGGTGAAGGTGCATGACAGGGGCTTAATGACTTAAATGGCAAAAATACCAGAAATTATGTAGCAACTTGGAAAGTGCTACAGCAGTCAAGTGGCTTCAAGAGCGTGGAGGCACATATGTAACATAGCTGTGAGAATGTATGTTTATACTTGCATTGAAATGCAACAATGATCTCATTTGCTAACCTAGATAATGGCTGAACAGCAAACTGCCCAGTAACTATAATATAAATTATAAATGGCAAGGGAATGGGTGTATGAGCAGCCATAATATGGGAAGCCTAAGGAGATTCATATACAGAAGGGCGAGAGAAAAAGATAAGTGGTAAGGGGTTAGGGAAACAAAGGGATGTTTTTTTTTTTTGTGGGATAGGTGCCCCTTTTATATATTTTCAAGAAGAATAGAGGGGAGCAGGTGTCAAGTTGAAGATGTGGGCCAGAAAGAGGGTATAGAGATGACAGCAGAGGCTAATAATCATACACAAAAGACAAACACAGACCAAAAGAAGAGATGCTGTCATAAATGAGGGGGGACACAAACAGAGTCACAGACAAACAAAGGGCGATGAATTTGTGATGCAGAGACTTGAACAATGAACCAAAAATGGAAGTGTAACACAAGGTAAAAAAACACCATGATAAGGGCTAGACTGGAATGCCATATGCTGCTATCCTGCACAGTGCTTCATTTAACCTGAGGTTAGGCACTTATCACTGTCCTTAAGGTTCTGATGAGCTACTATCAGCCCACTGGTTAAAACCAAACAGGTGTGTGACTCTGCTAGTTGTACAAAGACATGCTTCAGGCCGCCAATACTGGTGCCCAGCCCCCATCAACCAAATACATCAGTAGGTTTTCCACCCCTTGCTTATTGGTATACTAGAATAAACCAATGGTGCCACTGATGGCTATCCTACACCCTATCACTAGAGACAGACCACAATAGGACACAAAGAAAACCACCAGGTCACTTCTTTCTGGATAATACTGTATTTCTCTGAAAATAAGACCTAACTAGAAAATAAGCCCTAGCATGAATTTTCAGGATGGTCGTAATATAAGCCCTACCCCAAAAATAAGCCCAAGTTAAGATCATCAGCCAGATGGACTCATTTAGTACGTCCATTGCAACACACGACAGACATACTGAATTATAAAATAATAATATTAATATATAATTAAATATAAATAGTATTGACACCTGTTGACTGAGTTTATCATACTCTGCTCACCATTTTTGGACCATTCGGAGATCCAACTTCTTCTCTTTGCAGAAAGCTGTAAGATTCTTTCCCCGGGAGTCCCCCATGATTCTTATTCTAACCCTAATCCACAAATATCCTCACTCATACTTGTCATTTGAGATCCTTGGCACATAAACACTGCCAAGTGTACTGAATGACCAATCAAAGTACAGACACAACGCACGAATAATCTACACACTTGATAATGAATGGGTGTGGTTGTGTCTTCTTAACTGCCATCATTTCTGTTGCCACTCCTGTCTCAGAAGTCTTCAATTAACCCCCCAGACAAGATGAGTGCAAAAAGAAAGCGCTATTCCATTGAGTACAAGAAAGGAATCATGGAGGATTCCCAGGGAAAGAATCTTATGGCTTTCTGCAAAGAGAAGTTGGATCTCCGAATGTTCTAAATATCTAGATGGAAACACAAAGGTTGTGAGGCATGAAAAAATAAATTGCTTTTTAGATACATTAGTCAACAGGCAGACAAGGGAAATGCTAAGATATGCAAGTTTGGATCAGGTCGGCAACCATTATTTCCTGAGCTGGAAGACATCATCTGTGAATGGATTGCTAGCAGGAGAGCAAAGGCTTTGGTTATGCACACAGCTGATATTCAAGCATTTGCCCTTGCAATGGCATTGCAGTTAGAAATATCCCCAGAAGAATTCAAAGCATCACAACACTGGCTGGATGGCTTCCTTCAGCGATATGAACTGTCCCTAAGAAGATCGACAACACTGTCCAAGCTGGAAGATACTGAAGTTATTAAACGTGCGCTTGTGTTCAAGTCCTTTGTTGATGGCATTGACTTTTCTAAATACCAACTCTCCAACATGATTGCTTTGGATGAAACTGCAGTGTTTATGGGCCAAGGATCTCAAACTACAATTGATCAGAGGGGCGCCTCGTCAATCTACATTCCCGCCACTGGTTATGAAAGTGCATGTGTTACCTGTATTTTGGCAATTCGTCTGGATGGAAAGAAAACACCACCTCTAATCATTAGTAAGGGCAAGAAAGATAAGATTGAATGTGTTTCAGGCATTTACATTCTTGAAACTGAAAAATCTGGTGCACACAAACAGTTATAAGGAAGTGGGTCGATGTAATGCTGCCACTTGTTTTACGAGGTGGCCAAAGAGGTCTGCTAGTCTGGGATTCAGTCAGCACTCACCACACTAAAGACATGAAGAACTTCCATTTAGAGAGAAGAATAGATTAAATAATGATTCCCGCAGGAATAACTGCCTATCTCAAGACTCTTGATATTGCAATAAACAAGCCATTCAAGGACCATCTGTGCATGGAACTCAATGACTACATTGAAAATAGAATGGAGAGAAATCAGAGTGGAAACTTTGTGAAGCCTAACTTGCAACAGGTCATGACTTGGCTGAAGAATTCATGGGATAAAATCACTGACAGTTGTGTTGCCAATACACTAGGAGAAGGCTACATGGACAAGAAGTGTCCATTTAAGGAGAGCTCTATTGCTGGACATGACAGATTGGGGCCAATGGTTCAACAGGAAATGGAGTCACAAGAAACTCAGGAGAAATTAGGGGTTTGGAGACTTATGATGATGTTCCAGAAGAAGATGACATGACTGTATTTGAATAATTTTTCCATTATCGGGGCAACAGAATGGATTGCTTCTGCTTTCAGCTGCCAGCAAGCTGTCATCAGTTTTTTGACTTTATTGTATTAAGGTAACGTTTCATTATTCAAAAAAATTATCTCCGTGATAAAAATTATCAAGGGGTAATTAGAAGGAAAGGTTAAACACACATATATTCTATGTGTGCCACTAGCTCCTAGACTTCATTTTTATGATTTCCATTATTCTTCTCTTAGGGTTGGGTAAGTAATAAAGAAAACATCACCACTCAAAAAGTGACAGTTATTCACCTGTTTTATTCCCCTTGGGATGATCACCACTCAAAAAGTGACAGTTATTCACCTGTTTTATTCCCTTTGGGATGATCACCACTCAAAAAGTGACAGTTATTCACCTGTTTTATTCCCCTTGGGATGATCACCACTCAAAAAGTGACAGTTATTCACCTGTTTTATTCCCCTTGGGACGATCACCACTCAAAAAGTGACAGTTATTCACCTGTTTTATTCCCCTTGGGACGATCACCACTCAAAAAGTGACAGTTATTCACCTGTTTTATTCCCCTTGGGACGATCACCACTCAAAAAGTGACAGTTATTCACCTGTTTTATTCCCCTTGGGATGATCACCACTCAAAAAGTGACAGTTATTCACCTGTTGTATTCCCCTTGGGATGATCACCACTCAAAAAGTGACAGTTATTCACCTGTTTTATTCCCCTTGGGATGATCACCACTCAAAAAGTGACAGTTATTCACCTGTTTTATTCCCCTTGGGATGATCACCACTCAAAAAGTGACAGTTATTCACCTGTTTTATTCCCCTTGGGACGAACACCACTCAAAAAGTGACAGTTATTCACCTGTTTTATTCCCCTTGGGATGATCACCACTCAAAAAGTGACAGTTATTCACCTGTTGTATTCCTCTTGGGATGATCACCACTCAAAAAGTGACAGTTATTCACCTGTTTTATTCCCCTTGGGATGATCACCATTCAAAAAGTGACAGTTATTCACCTGTTTTATTCCCCTTGGGATGATCACCACTCAAAAAGTGACAGTTATTCACCTGTTTTATTCCCCTTGGGATGATCACCACTCAAAAAGTGACAGTTATTCACCTGTTTTATTCCCCTTGGGATGTCAGTACTTAATCTTTTGAAGCAGTTCTTTCTGTAAGGCGAGACAAAACATGTGCTCGTTAAACTGGCAATGGAAAATAATTCACATATTTATTTTGGTCAAAGGCAATTTAGAATGGCAATCCATTGCAGTTTGTGTTAGACATTTAGATGTATTTTAAATGTATACGGTTCCGCTCTTGTACATGTATTTTATGTGTTGCAGAAACTTAGCATTTTTACTTGACCAAAACACATGTATTGAGATTTTTCTGCACTTTCTGTTAAGCATAAAATATTGCACTGTGAAACCCAAGGTGTAGATATTCTGAAGTTGAAATGTTTGTTGCACTGTTTATGTAGAATTCTCACAAAACTGTTAACGCGTTACCTAGAACTGTTCTCCCGATAATGGAAAAGTACCGAATAAATGTAGATTTGTGTACATGAATAAATGTAGATTTTTGTACATGAATAAATGTAGATTTGTGTACATGAATAAATGTAGATTTTTGTACATGAATAAATGAATAAGTGTAGATTGTTGTACATGAAAAAAATAAGACATCCCCTGAAAATAAGCCCTATTGTGGCTTTTGGAGCAAAAATTAATATAAGACCTGGTCTTATTTTCGGGGAAATATGATATATGTCACCCTCTTTATTTATTTCTTTATTTAATCATGTGTGTTTTTTTATTTTATTTTACATTTGTTTGCTGGGGTAGAACACAACTGGACATTTGAAGGTACTGCCCTAGAGCCCTTCTGGTCTGAAGAATGCTGTGGATGCAGCAGGTGATGACAAAGCAAGTAAACAATGCAATGGCTGCTACTGCATCAAGTCCACAGCAATGGCAGAACCTGCATTAAATATGAGCTTAGGTTGTGAGAAATAAAATAGCAAAGGATAAATTAAAAAAGAAGCCAATGATAAAAAGATATAAACACAAAAATCAGTAATATGTGTTACAGTTAGATCACTCTATCAACATCAGCACTACTTACCAGATCAAATCATACCAATATCATCACTCAACCCCCTGAAAAAGCAGGGTCAGCCAGCAACTTTGAAATGGGGTCCTGACAGGAGTCCCACATCAATAATTCTCAGTTGTCCCTGTGTAGGAAGTACAGAAATATAGTTGTTTATTTCCTGACTCATACAGGAGTCCTCCCAGACTTAACTAATTCAGAAGCCATTGCCACTTCAAAGGATGGTAGTAGCTTCATGCACATTCTGGATGTCATCTACATGGATTAAATGGCAGCAAAGTATCATGACAAATGGCAATACCAGCATATAGTCATGTATTGCCATCTGTTATGCCATGTTGCTGTCCATGGTTGTAACACAGCTCCACTAAATGTTGACTCCAAAGAAGTTAAAGTCTTGCAAATGCATGTACAGACCACTTTTCAGTATTTATTGTGTCTTCACGGACAAGAACAAGACTCATTGTACTGTCCAGGGCTAGAACACCCTGAGTTATATGTGTAACAGTGATCCTTTGCTGCCCCATTAGGATAATTGCCATGATAGGATTTTTAAAACTGCCGAGTAAGAACAACTGCAGCCATTTCAGTACTCATCACACTTCTAATTTGTGAAGGAATAGCAAATAGAATTTCTATTTTGTAATATTACTATTGGCCTTCAAAGGAAAGGACTGATCTACAGCTGATGTGCACAGGCCAGTGTAGCACATTGAAATAATGACTGTATAAGTGTAATAATATTTTGTTGTTGGGGAAGGAGAGTTGCTCCATAAGTACCTACTGATAGGGGGTGATGGGCAGCACAGGGGGGATTGTGATGGACCACTACACTGGTCTGCAGACTACAAGACTAAGGAGTACCCAATGGCATATGCATATACAGGCTATAAGCAAGTAATGAGATTAACTGGATAATGGGTAGCTTCATTTAATTCTGGGAGACTACTCTCCCATAGCAACCTGACAGCAGGGGGTGGAGAGCACAGGGAAAGTTACAATGATGTATAAGAGAGGACAGGCCTTATATGAAGCAGCAGTAGCCCACCAAGGTATTAGCTGTGTGACCATGTGAGGTATACTGTGACCACCAGTGTGCAGCTCAGAGAAGACTGTGTTATACCTATGGATCAGATATGGAACATAGTGTAACAGGTGAGGCATGATGGCACATTGGATACTGAGTGGTGATTTAGTGGTGGAGCACACAAAAGGTGTGCTTCATTGGGTACAGCTATATGTATGTCGGGGACAGGACTGATGTCACAACACAGTTCATTCACATGTTGTCTTACTGTACTGCTATGTGGAACTATCTTGATATTGGTGTAGAGTAGATATATAAAATATGTATTGAATAATGCAACATATTTATGAAAAAAAAATATATAGACAAAGGAGCTTTGGGCCACCTAGAAAATGAAGCAAGAGAGAAAGTGTAAAAAATATAAAGAACAAAACCCAGATATTTTTGAAAGTATTTTAAAAGAAACATGAACATGGGAAAGAAAAAGAGATCTAGTATGGTGCAATATTTATGCAAAGGGTAAAGCAAAACTAATCAATACAAAAAGCAGCTTCCAAGATATTTGAAGAGAAATACAAGAAAAGGCAACTGGATATAAAATATTTCACAATACAAAAAAATAAGAAAACAGGAGTGATGTAGAAAAGAGGATTAGTAAATTAGAAGATAAACAAATAGAAATGAAGTCATGAATTATTTGTGAAATGGATGTTTAGTGTGGAGAGTCCAATGCATGCAATGCCAAAGCATGATGGAATCGTAGGGGCATCCGATTAAGGATCAACAAGTGGAGCAGGAGTCATCTGAAGAAGATCTGCAACATGATGATGCTTTGGAGCCTTCTGTAGGAGACCAGTATGAAAGTCCAGCTGAGGATGCATAGCAAGGGAAGGAGCAGAAAACAGTGACAAGTCTGACACAGGTAATGCTACGGAGTAATGGGCCAAAGTGATCCCATATGAAGGAGTAGCAGATGAAGCAGGGTGCGTCTGAACATGATATGTCAGAGGATGATTTTCTGGAACTTTCTGTAGATTACTCACAGAAAACAGTGAGAAAAGGCAATGCTCTCAAACCAGAAGAAAATTATTTAAGAGAAGATCTTCTTGTTTTAATAGAGATCAATAGACATAGTAAGATAGATGAAATAAATAGATTACAGGCAATAACTATGACTCAAGATGTGAGAAGACTGGTAAAACAAATGAGCACAGTAATCAGAACTATTAAGAGAAATTCATGGGATATAACAGAAATAAATATAATATATTACTGTGCAGCCAAACAAATAATGGATAAAATGCTACTATAAAAGCATAGTACAACAAAGGAAAGAAGGAAACAAGTAAAATGCCACCATGAAAGCATCAAATCGAGAAAACTGTACAGCACTTTAATGACCACTGTTAGAAAAATATAGAAAAGGGAAAAGATTGTGAAAAATACTTAGAGAAATTGACATGATAAAATCAGTGCACAATATCAAAACAGACCAAAATTCATCATATACTATTGCAAATAATACATTAAAAATATCAGCTCAGACAAAAAAACTTACAAGGTATGATATAAACATAAAGGAGACATACAAAATAACCATTTTACTGATGACCACAAAGATTTTATAGAGAATTAGAAAAACAAAGCAAAAGGAATAGAAACAGCACCAAAAAGATGAAATAGTCACAATCTGGAGAAGTATTTACAAAGAACCCTGTTGATCATAGAAAATGCTGAATGGATAGAAAAACTAAAATAAATAATGGCCAGAGAAATTGAGACAAAATTAAGAAAAGCTCCTAAATGGAAAACCCCAGGCCCTGACGTGGTACCTAACATCTAGCTAAATCATCAACATCCTTACACAAAGATTTAGACATGAGTAAGAATTACTTATATGTACATTCTGAATAAACACAAAACTGGTTAACATGAAGAAAGATACTCCTCCTTAAGAGTGAACCTGTAATCCATCCTAAAAACTACAGACTACTAACTTGCTTTCCAATGAAGTGCAAACTATATACAATAGGCATACAATGTACAATATGATGCAGACAGAGTTTTTAGTCATTTAGGACAAAATTGGTTATGGCAATAGAACAAAAGAGTAATAAAAAGTCATATGGAACACAGGTTCTTTTGTTGCTAAATAAAGGCATAACAGAGAATTTGAAAAAGGGGAAGAATTTAAGTATGGCATGGCTAGATTACAAAAAAAAGCATTTGACGGCATCCCACTTTCATACTTTCATAGATAAAGGAATGCTTACAGATATGCAAAATAGACCCTGCATTGATCAATTATATTACAGTGACTATGAAACAGTGGCAAACCCCTTTGCAGTTGAGCCATGACAAAGGGCAAATTATTATTCCAGGAATAAATATTCAAAAAAGATTATTCCAGGATGATTCCTTGTCACCCCTGCTCTTTTATCTTGCCCTTAACCCATTAAGTTGTTTACTTAACAGATTAGGTTATAGTTACAATTTGGTTCCCAGAAGATAACATTGTTTAAAGATTTTATGGGTGACTTAAAACTGTCTAGTACATCAGATGAGGAGTTGAAAGCACAACTACAAAATAGTTTAAACTTTCTCAGATGGTATAAAATGAGAGCTGGCCTTGATAAATGTGCAAAAGCAACATTTACAATAGGAAAGCTACGGCACCAAAAAATATCAACCTGAGACAGAAATGTAATATAAAGTAATTTGAGTAGGAGGGAGCTTATAAATACTGGGAATAGAAGAAGGACCAATAAAACATAAGAACATGTGAATAAAGCTCAGTAAGGAATATTTCATAAAACTGATATTGTAAACTGCCTTGACATCTAGGAATAAAGTCCAAGCTGCAAATCAATATGCTCTTCCTGTACCAAGTCACAGTTTGGGGATAATCGACTGGCCACAAAAATGATTGGACACAAAAGCAAGATAAGTAATTCACACTTATCAGATGATATATAAAAAAAGTTTATACCAAGATTATATATTCTTTGCTCTAAAGGTGGTATGGGTCTCCTCAAAATTGATTGCATGCATAGATCTGCAATAATGGGACTGCATACATATCCGCTGACCTCACCAGATCTAAACATAGTGAAAATTTTAAAACACAAGGAGTAATCTAAGATAACATCTTTGCTTAGCTTAGCAGAAGCATTTTGGTGTCAAGTGCAAATGAAAATCAAGCCAAAAATCAGACAGTAACTGAATGTGCCAAAAAAAAAAAAGAAAAGAAAAGAAAAAATATAAGGAGAAGGATCAGATGAGATGGAAAGGAATGTGTTCATACAGTGGCAAATACAGAGATGTCCTGGAACAACCACATGTTGGACAACATTTGTCACAGGAATGTTTAAGGAGACGTGCACTGAAACCCAAACATGAAAGGTTAATAATGGCAGCCCAGGATAGCGCACTACATACTCATTGATTTACAAAATCCATTGAAAAGGTGGTAGAAACAGATAAATGCAGGTTCTTGTTGCTGGGTGTGATACAATCATGGCACAGGGCCTATATACTGAAAGGCACACTAATGTGGCTAGACTGTTGCATTGGGCAATATGCAAACACTACAATATAAATGCAGCTGACAAGTATTAAAACCACAAATTAAAAAGCATTAGAGAGAATGATGCAGTGTACTGTATATCACATGGGATTACCCATTACCAATAGTTCAGAAAATATATGCAAGAAAAACAGAAAAAAAAGAAAAAAGTAGCATTAGTCATTGAAATTGCTGCACCCAGTGATTACAATAACTTATGTACAGAGAGACAGAAAAATCATAAAACATCAGGATTTGCAGGGAAAAATTAGGCAATGTAAAAGAAAAATACTCAGACAGTTCCTATAGTAATAGGAGCAATGGGTATTATTTACAGTTATACTTAGATATGCTACCAATACATGTAACCTCATATGAATTGCAGAAGGAGTTAATTCTGGGCACATTGTGGTTGCTGAGAATAGCATTCTTAGCGAACATCATAGGTTCATAGTTAGGTACTAGGCTGTCGGCCCGAGGGCTAAAGAAAGCCTAGTCAACAGTGCATTGGCTTTCGCCACCCATGTAGTGTTAAATTCCTGCTTCTCTATCGAGCAGAGCCCCAGACATCATCCCAGGGGTGAATTTCCTATCACCCATCCACTTATCAAGGTTTTTCTTGAAGAGTGCCAATGATTAGTTTTGCTTGACGTAGATGGGAATTTTGTTACAGAGCATGGGAAGTCTCTGGGACAAGAATCTATCCCTCCAGCATGTCCTATTTATTGTTGTGGTGAAGTTTAGGTTCCTAGAGCATGTAGCTCAGGGAGACTGGAATTTCTTTAAGTGGAGCATGTCCATCAATTCTGGGTTTGACATAGCTTTGTATGTGAGACAGGGGTCTCCTCGGAGTAAGCCGTATGTGACCGAGTAGAGTTGGAGTTTCTTGAGCCAGTCGGCATAGGGCAACTGTTTGAGGCCAGCAATCCTCTTGGTGAGGTACTTTTGGGGCCTTTCCAGTTGTTGTAGGTGTCTTGTGAGGTACATCCCATACGGGGCACTGTATTCAATGAGGGGTCTGATAAGTGATGAGTATAGGGGGATGATGACTTCCTTTTTTCTAGATATGAACCCTTTTGTGATTAGGTGGGCCATGTAGAAATATTTTCTGACCACTGTGGCAATGTGGTTATAAAAGGAGAGGTTACTATCCACTTGAGTCCCAAGGTCTCTTATCACACTTTCTGCGTTAAGTGAACTTCCCCCTATTTGGTAATTTGTGGGTACCATGTTTTTACCAAAGGGGATAACAATGCACTTTTTGGCATTTAGCTTCAGGCCATGATTTTGGCACCAGGTGTCTGTCTCGGTGAGGCCCTTTTGCAGAATGTCTATGTCAGCAGGGGAATTGATAATGGCACCCAGTTTTCAGTCATCTGCGAACTTGGTTAGCCATAGACCCTCGGTGTCTGCTTGCACTTCGGAGAAGTATATACTGAACAGGAAAGGTCCCAAGACTGAACCCTGGGGCACTCCACTTTTCATTGGTTTGGAGACAGATCTGGAGTCTGGCAACTCTCACCATGTGGGTTCTGTCCATGAGTCAGTTGGGCACCCATCTTGTGAATTAAGGGTTTATGTTAAGATCGATGAGTTTATCTATGATTCCTGAATGGGGGATAGTGTCGAAGGCTTTAACAAGGTCCAGGTAGGCTGTGTGGATCACCTTCCCCTCATCTATGGCCTTGGTAACTGTTTTTAAAAAGTCTACCAGGTTTAGGAGACATGCTCTACCCTTCAGAAATCTGAATTGGGTAGCATCCAAGGTTTGGAGGTTCCCAATGTCTTTGTTTATGAGTTCCATGATGATACACTCCATGGCCTTGCAGACCAGGCTTGTCAGGCTAATAGTTCGATAGTTTGTGGGTCTGTGGTGGCTCCTCCTTTGTGGAGTGGGATAACCATTGCTGTGTGCCATTCGGTGTGCACATAGCCTGTGGTGAGGCTGTGGATGAACATGGAGTTTAGGTGGGGGGCTAGTTCATTTTGGAGTTCGTGTAAGATGTTGTCTGGTCCCATGGATGCTGTGTTTTTGGCTTTAGAGAGTGCCATTTTTACCTGCGTGTTTGTGATTGATGGGGCTCTACAATCATCTGGTATAGTTATAGGCCCCTGGGGGTTGAGGGGGAGTAAAGTTTGCACAGAACCTATCTGCCAAGATGTTGGCAATATCAACTGGTCTGTATATTTTGTGCTGTTCTGTTGTAGCTTTTTGCTGATTTGGGTGTTGCCATGGAGATTCTTGACATAGCTAAAGAATGCCTTGTGGTTGTCTTTGGAATCTGAGGCAATTTTTCTTTCAAAATTAGCTTTGGAGGATTTTATGAAAGATTTTAGTTTCTTACTGAGGCCCGTCAGTGAGGTCCTCCATTCCTGGGTTTTTTCTCTTTTTTTGCAACCATTTCTTCCTTCTGTTGTAGAGTTTGTTAATGGCAGGGGACCACCAGATTGGTTTCATTTTTTTGGATAATAGCATCTTGATTTTGTTGGGGATAACACAATCCATGCACTCATGCAGGTGCTTGTAGAGTGCATTTGTGTAGGATTCTGCAGTTGTGACTGTATTGACTGTGTTATCTATCTGCAGGGGCATCGTAAAGTTAGCCACCTCAGTTTTCAGTAGCGTGAAGTTTGCTTTGGAGAAATTTTTTACTACAGTTTTCTTGTGTGGGGGTGGTGTTGGGATGTGGATATCTAAGGTGATTAGTTTATGGTCTGATCTAACAAGTGAGGAGTTGATCTCGGGCATTCAGCTCCAGTCTCCCATGTTGGTAATGACCAGGTCCAGAATATTGTTGCCCCTGGTGGGGCTGTTGACAAGTTGATCCAGGGTGTTAGAGTTTATAAATTCCAGGAATCATTGAGCAAGGGGATTAGTTCAAGAGTAGTTTTCCCAGTTTGTTAGGGTAGCTGAAATCGCCCATTATTATGGTATTTGGTTGGAGCCTCATTTTTTCCAGTGTCCCCGGGAACGAGGAGTGCGAGTCCTGGGTCATGGTGGGGGATCTATAACAAACTACAATTTGGAATGCATTTTTGCCCAGGGTTAGTTGCACTTGGATGATCTCAGAGGCATCGTGCTTTGCAACTAGCCTGGAGGAGTGGATGTCCTTTATGAATATGGACACACCTCCACCTTTCGTGTTTCGGTCCGGGTTTTGTGGCCAAAACATGTGGTATGAATTATAGCCTGGTAGTGCTGAGATGCTCTCGGAGCCTTGAACCAGGTCTCAGTCACTGCACAGGTATCGATGTTCTCCATTTTGAGGAGTGCCTGGAGTGAGTGCATTTTGAGGTTTAGGCTCCTAGCATTGAGCAGCATTGACCACAGTTTTTTGTCACCTGTAATTCTTACAGTGGTGGGTTTGTCTTTTGAACCATGCCTAAAAAAGGCACTGTGGGGGCAGCAAGAGCTTTGGCCAATATCCTGAATCCCAGAGGTGACAGGTGCAGGCCATCTCTGGTGAAGCATCGTGGCCTATCAAGCATGTCATCCTAGGCAGACAGATACTGGATCCCCTTTGAATGACACCAGTAGCTTAGCCAATTGTTGAAGTTGATCATCTTATCCTTGTACTGTGGTATCATTCTTTGTGAAGGCAGAATGCTACTCAGGGCTAGGATCATACCTGCCTGGGCTACAGGATTGGAGAGATCTTCCATGTCTCTTTTCATGTAGTCCAGGGAGGTACGTCTCAGGTCATTTACACCAACATGGACAATGACAGAGTCATATTCTACTTGCCTTGTAGTGACCTGAGTGCATGCATTATGTGGTGGATTCTGGCACCCAACAAGCAGCTGACAGTAACCTTTTCTTTGTCCAGCCTGGTGAGTGGGATGTCGGTGTGCCTGACTATAGAGTCACCTATCACTAGTGTGTTGGGTATGTTGTTTTGCCTTATGGACTGTGGTTGTGTGGCACACCGAGTTTATGGGCTATGTGTTGTTTGGGGTGTGTTGGTGGGAGGAGGTTGCTTGTGTTTTTGCTTTGGAGGTCTCTCTTGCCTTGACAGATTTAGATTTTTGCTCAGAGCCTCCATATATGTCTTGGTGTTACTATGTGTGGGTTTTGGAGGTGTTGGTTTAGTTGGTCTATGTGGAGTGAGTGGAGTGTTGCGAGTTATTACCTTCTCCTCTTGACTGTCTGTTCCAGTCTTGGTTAGAGAGAGCTTTGCCTCTAGATTGGCTGTATAAGTAGATCTCTCACTAGCCCAAAGGTTCCTGGAATTCATAAATTTAAATGCACTGGAACAATTAGTCACCTCTCCCACTAGGGGAGATAATATACCAGACCTGATCATCACAAACATGAGGACAAAATGCTCCACACTGGAAGTATACCCCTCACTAGTGAGATCTGAACACAAACTAATCACCCTGGATATACATATCCCACCTCCACCCCCAGCACAAAAGACCACAGTGAAAAACTTCTCAAAAGCAGATTTCACTCTTCTTAAGACTGAGATGGTATCCTTTAAGCCCACTGTGCCAGTGGATACCACATCCCACAATGCCGAATCCTTCACAAATGCTTTCTATGGACATCTCCAAGAATGCATGGATCATGCAATCCCAAACAAATCCAAGTCCCTCTCCACCAAAGGTAAGCGTCCTGTCTGGTGGACCTCAGCCATAAACAAATTGTATAACAAAAGAAGGAAGCTACTGCACGTCAGAGCAAAATCCCATGAAGGGAAGACATCTCTGATCAACATTAGCAGAAAACTACGTTCTCTCATAAAAACATCCAAGGCCAACTTTGAGAGAAAAATCGCTAAGGACACTAAAGATAACCACAAAGCCTTCTTCAGCTATGTTAGAAACCTGGGCGGAAACCCTCAGATATGCTCAGAGTTGGTTCACAACAATATAAAATACACTGAACCCACAGATATTGCCAACATTCTGGCTGACAGGTTCAGTGCAAATTTCTCCCCTCCTTCACCCCCAAAAGAAGAAATACTTATCCCAGCTGAATGTATTTTCCCTGTCATCTCAGATGTCCAAGTGAGAACCGCCCTAAACAAAGCAAAAAACACAGCATCAATGGAACCTGATGGTATCCCAGGTTGCGTGTTACGTGAACTCCAAGAGGAGCTAAACCCACACATAAAAATACTATTTAACCTTAGCCTTACTTCGGGATATGTACCTGAACACTGGCGTACAGCAACAGTGGTCCCACTCCACAAGGGGGGTGCCTCTACAGACCCTGGAAACTACCGCCCCATAAGCTTAACCAGCCTGGTCTGCAAAGCTATGGAAAGAATCATTATGGAACTCATAAACAGAGACATAGGGGACCTACAGACACTTGACCCCACCCAGTTCGGCTTTGTAAAGGGCAGATCCTGCCTTTTAAACCTGGTTGACTTTTTGAAACAGTCACTAGAGCCATTGATGAGGGCAAAGCAGTCCATACAGCATACCTGGACTTGGCTAAGGCCTTCGACACAATACCCCACTCAGGCATCATAGATAAGCTCAACAGCTTAAATGTAAACCCTTATGTCACTAGATGGGTTGCAAACTGGCTAAAGGACAGAACCCATAAAGTTAAAATCGCTGGAGCAATGTCAGACTCAAAGCCAGTCACAAGTGTTGTCCCACAGGGATCTGTCCTGGGACCCCTCTTGTTCGGCATTTATTTCTCAGATGTTAAAGCAAACACGGGAGGGCTGTGGCTGACAAAGTTTGCAGATGACTGCAAACTAGGTGCCATAGTCGTTACACCAGCAGACACACACATCCTACAAAAAGGCCTCACAGAAACGGACAACTGGTGCCGGAGTCACGGCCTTAAACTAAATGCCAAAAAATGTATAGTCATCCCCTTTGGGAAAAACAAAGTACCCACAAATTATCACATAGACAGCAACCCACTGAGTACTGAAAAAGTAATTAGAGACCTAGGGACCCAAGTCGACAGTGACCTCTCATTTGATACGCACATTGCCAAAGTGGTTAGAAAAACATTCTACCTTGCACACCTCATCATGAAGGGATTCACATCCAGATCCAAGGATGTCATTGTACCCCTATATTCCTCCCTCATCAGACCCATGATTGAGTACAATGCCCCATTTGGTATGTACCTCACACGGCATTTGCAACAGCTGGAGAGACCACAAAAGTACCTCACCAAGAGGATCAAGGGTCTCCAACATATGTCTTATTCTGCCAGACTAAAGAAACTTCAGCTCTATTCATTATCATACCGCCTTCTCAGATGTGATCTCTGCTTGGCGTACAAGGCCATGTCCAATCAAGATCTGATGGACATGCTCCACCTCAAACAATCCAAGTCCATCAGGACCACGAGAGCTAAAGACTTGAACCTCGGCACAAGTATGAATAGGACATGCTGGAGGGATAGATTCATAACCCAGAGGCTTCCCATGCTTTGGAACAAGATCCCAGTTCATATTCGGCAGAGCCCCTCACTGACTCTCTTCAAGAGAAATCTTGATGAGTGGATGGGAGATCGTAAGTTTACCCCAGTGGTCACATCTGTGTCACTGCTAGACAGGGGCACAGTAAACTAATTCTATTATATAAGGGGACCTTCATTGTGTCACTACTAGACACAGTATTCTAAATTTATTCTGTACATTTTTGTACCATTTCATGGGGTGGCAAATGCCACATCACTATGGCTAGGCTTACAAATGCCCCAGGGCAGATAGCCTAGTACTATACTATGAAACTATGAAACTATAAGTGTTAATGCTTGGTGGTAGGAGGAGAGGGTTGTCTGTGTAGATGAGGCAGTTGTAACATTGCCTCAAGATGCCTAGGTTGATCGGGTAGGCTAGAGAGTACACCAGGAGCTGTCTCTTGGACATGCCTGAATAAGTAGTAAAGACTGTTTGCTTTTGTTAAGTGGGGAAGTAGTTGTCAAGTAGCAAAGTATAAAGACTATTCCCTCCTGGCAAGTGTTGGGGGTTGTTTAGTGCTGCAGCAGATTTATAACAAGTGCTGGGCTAAAAGGTGCAGGTCTGAGTGATTAGGCTGAAAGACTGACTAGTTATAAGGGAAAAACTGAAGAGCAGACTTTATGAAGCCAGAGATAGTTAACCCTAGTTAACCAGTGCTGCTCGGTGTGCAAAACCATGCAAATGCATATTTTATAGCAGAAAGATGAAAGGGATAGAAATTAGCCCAAAATGGCCAATAAACTACAAATTCTGAGCTGAAAACCACTCCTCCAGGGATAGATTTATTTATTCATTTATTTTTTATTTTACATTTGTTGACTGGGATAGTCCGACTGGATGCATGTCCATTTTCAGCGGAGGCCCGGGGAGAAAAGCTCCAAGGGTAAGCAGATACAGCATTACATAATACCAGCATTACATATTACAAACAGACTATTTACAGTGATTACATAAGTAAGCAAGTTAAACAAGTTCCGCAGATAGGCTGCTCAAAGTCCCCACTCTCACTGATGAACAGAGAAGCTTCCTTCTATCCAAGTCAAACAATGAAACAGTACTAATTTCATTAACTCTAACAATACCTTGACTTGGAATGGGGTCCATACCCTTCATGGTATTAGAAACCAAAATCATCATAATCATCATCAACCCCATTCTTCACATTTTCTACTTGGGGTCAGGATGTTGTGTTAATTATTGCTATCTGTCATGGAAGGGATAAGTAAATCATGTTGCACAGATGATAAAAAGGGGGGGGGGCCATTGTCAATGATACAGGTGTATGTAGAGTTAAGGTGGATCATACAGTTGGCTGCTGACAACCCACCTGGGTTAAAAAGTTCTGTACCTTTAACACCAGTATTAAATAAATGGCGGATCAAGTATAGAAAGTAATTGGTTGCTTTTAGAAATGTTTTAATACTTAAAGACTGTCATGGTTATGTGAAGTTTGTCTGATGAAGGGTTTTTTAACCTGAAAGCTCTTACATTTTATAATAAAAGATTACGGCCAGTTTGGACTCTGTTTTGTTTGTTTTTGGTTTCAATCTTGAGGATACTGCGCACCACAGTAGATGCCCAATGTGGCTGGTCTATACAACTCTTCCAGCTCCATTCATTGGTGTGTTTGAGATGGAACCACTCAGCATGTTTTTTGGAGGTGGGAAGAACCCACCAAGGACACAAGGAGAACATTCAAACTCCAAACAGGCATTGTTTAGAGATGGGGATCCAACCTTGTACCTTGTGCATGGGAGGCAAAGACCTTAATCATTATGTCATCTGGAGTGTTTTAAGAAATCCAAAGACTTAGAGAAAATAAATGTCAGTGATGAAGTTGTAAAGCACATACTAGCTGTGTTTCATTGAGTACAGGTAAGTGTATTCTGGTGACAAGGTTGACATCACAACACAGTTCATTCACATGCTGTCTTACTCGACTGCTTTATAGAACTGTCTTGTGATTGTGGTGTAGAGTATGTATAGCAACATATGGTGGCATAGATGTTACATGGCTATATGACCACTGCAGATGGTGCTGCACTTATTTTGTGTCCATTCACTGACCAATTGGTCACAAGTGGGTTAGATTGCATGGATAGCCTTATAATGCCACTGTAGTTATTAACATACTATATACATATATACCTATGGCTATATGAGGACATTTACAGGTAGATACATGGTGCCTAAGGAAAGGAAGTGTCTGCAGTATTTCTCTAAGTCATAGGCCGGTGTGCTATTGCACAACTTCGGTGAGTACTGATGATGGATATTAATCAAGTATAGCATGAGCTGGCAGATATGAATCAGTCAGTGATCACAACAGGGCAGCTCATCAAGTCTGTGGCTGGGTTGCTGACGTGATCTTGCAGGCTCATCAGAAATCTCATACCATTGCATGGATGACTATAGCCACAGGTCTGGCCTAACATCACAGACTACCCTTACTGAAATGGAGCAGTCTGGCAAGACTGAATGGGCCATGATAGATGGAGGAAGCCTGGACAAAAGAACTGTACTGGAGGCACCATCCCAAGTTTCTGCTGGGGATGCACCAAGTTGGTATTTCCTTGTGCCAGTAACCCCCTTTAGTGGCAAACCCATGTCATGATCTCCAGGATGCTCGAAACTGCCATATTTCCACTCTATGCTCATGTAATATGTAAGTATAAAGACATACCATTAAAGTTATGCTTGTTTACATTCTTTGCATAGTTGTTACCTATTCCATTGATCCATTACATGGAAATGGCTTTATCATGTATCAGCAATGTTGTTTCTGGGTGCTTATCTGTCTGTTTTCACAGATGTTATGTTTATGGAATTGTCTGTCATGGAAGAGGGCATGTTTGAAGCCATTGCTACATCAGCCAGTGAAGATGCTAGCCTTACTGACTAAAGGCACAGTGTCTTAGTCAGGAACAGTGACTGTTGTGGGCACAGCACCATTCAAATCCAGTGTTACAGCTATATTTTCAGTGGAATATTTCCACACTTTTCCAGAGCTTGTTTAAGGATACCTTATGTCCCATAGCCTACTCAGATAGTACCTTTTATCTCTGCCAATTCATCTATGGTGGATGGTGGCACATTCACAGAGCATGTGAACAGGGGTCACAAACAGTGTGAAAGTGGCCAGTCATGGCTCCCAGTCATTGCCTGAAATGGCTGCCATAATGGGCATTACCCAGATGATATGCAGAGCTGTCACTTAGACACAGACAAATGTCACCACTAACATGGGTGCAGCAATAGATATACTGTGTGGCCTGCAGGAAAACCTTTGTGAAGGTATTACCCACATGACTGAAGTACTTGATGGCACAAGGCTGCCCTCACTGCCATCATATGGTGATCTGATTACACAGGGCTGATGCTATTCCCACTGTGGGCACACTTCACTGGGCAAGTGGGTCAAGGTCACCTACTGCTACCTCTTTCATGCCACCCACAGGTGGTGTAACTTGTACAGCACAGTGTGATCACACATGCATATAAGGAGTGCATAGTGCTCAGGTGTATAGCACAACCAGAAGGTCATGGTCTTGCGATTCATCTTCATCCTTACTAGCACGTGTTTATGCCAGTGACATTTGACATAAGGGATGCTCTCCTGTCTGGAGACATTCATGGATTGCATCATTTGTACATGAGGTTCCACAGAACCTTTCACACATGCACACACATGTGCACAGTGCAACCACATCTGCAGAGGCTTTGTCCCCTGCAACCCATTCTGCAGACATGCTCAGTACAACTGGATACCTACCCTTCTCAGAAAGCACTACTCCCTCTCTACACACTATACTCAGTCTCCCTCAAAATTTTTGGGAAATATTACATGTTCTCTTTGATATCTTTGGTTCTCTCTCCCTCTCACCAGTATGTCTGTTGTTTATTCCTTTCACTGTGCCCATCCGCATCTATGCATATGATGACAGCTCTGGCCTGGCCTAACTGCTGTATTGTAAGATGAGGTGATATTGGATGCACAGTTTGACCAGTCAATGCAATGTACAAATTAAACAGGGTGTAAGGAATCCATGTATCAATTTTAATCTTTGTTCTCTCTGTTATGATTCATTGTTGGAACAAATGCCAACTCATTGATTGTGCTGAAGCATATTGCAACCACCACTGCCATGTATGGTCTTCCTTTGCAGTCAATTTCTCCAACATCTGCTCAACTGGCAGGCACCTGCTCCACCTCTGTCTCTGGACTATCTGCTCCTTCATTGGCAATCCCATCCCATAGCTTTCTGTGGCCTACGATCTTGTGCAGAATTGCACTGAGACAAGTATCTTGTTGCAGATCTCAAGACCATACTGCAGTGGGGGTGGAGCCTAGATGGCAAACAGATAAGCAGCATTTTTTTAGAGCTCCACAAAACAGTATTAGAAAACAGGGAAAAAATTATTTTCATTAACCAGAAATATAAAAAAAATATTAAGGAACTTAAGAACTACAACTCTACCAAATTTCAAGAAATATTATTGAGTTTTTCCTGTCAAAATATTCTGGAGAACAACACCGCTGTTTGGTAATGGCCAGTTTAAATAATTCTCACTCAGAAACCACTCTGAAGAAGAAGCTACAATTGATGTCTTCCACATTAGATGAACTGTCATTGAAAATGGATAGATTCACTGATAATTTGGAAAGTCTCAAGGAAAACTGCCAAACGCAAACAGATGTGCTAAGAGAAATACTGCAGCAACAACAAAGTAAATTACTTGATATGGAGTCATCACTAAATGACATAGATGGAAGACTCAAAGAAGAGGAAAATCAGACAGAAATCTTACTTCACCAAAATAACTGGCTACTTAATAAAGTGGATGATTTAGAGAACAGGGAGAGGAGAACTAATATAAGAATATTTGGCCTTCCAGAAAAAAAACTGAGGGAGAAGACATCATCACATTTTTGAATTCCTGGTTTCTTGAAGAGCTTGATTTAAAAGAGGGATTATCAAATGGAATAGAAAGAGTTCACAGAGCCATAGAAAAATCTATCCCCTCTTCACCTAATGCACCACCAAGATCAATTGTGGTAACGTTCCTGTCCTTCTTGGATAAAGAGCTCATTTAAAAAAAAAGCCTGGAGAAAAAGTTCCATAATATATAAATATAGTCAGATCAGATTTGACAATGATTATTCTGCAAAAGTGTTAGAAACAAGGAAAAAAACTTGGCCATTAGTGAATCTTCTCAAACAAAATAAAATAAAAGTGCAGAAGGTATATCCTGCTAGAATCAGAATTTTCTATTCAAATGACTTGAGAACCTTTAACAACACTGAAAAAGCTTCTACCTTCATCAAGAGTAATAATATCATCACAATTCTTGTAGAAATGGACTGGATTGTTTCCACCAACTTGAAAAGATCTCCAGAAAAAAATACTTGGTCTGATGTAAGGAAAAAGAAACAAAGAACTGATTTTAAAACTACACAGTCTTCCAAATCTCTCAAAGAATCAACAAAAATATAGACTTCTGGACTATATCTCAAAATCTATGTATTTTATCTATTATATTGCCTATTATACTCGGAGATATTTATACTTTTTCTTAAACTTATACTTTATGCAACATACTCAACATAAGTCTAGTGGGTGTGTCTGATAATGTTAAATGGTTTTATAACTTAGAGTGACTTCTAAAAATATAGTTACAAATCATTCATAGGCAGTGAGAAAAACCAGATTCAAATGTTATCTTTCACTTCAGTATAATTAGTTATATGTAAAGGAAGAACAGAGACAACATATACACAAATGTTTTTTTCTCATCTCCCTTTTTATTAATAGTATATTTAGTTCACCTCATTGTTGAATAATAGGAATTGAACATTTTTAATCATAGTTTCTGTGGCTTACTGACTTCACTACACTTCAAATTCCAATTTTAAAAGTAACATAGATATCCATATTTTTAAATGTGGAAAAAGCTGTTATAGAGTCACTATAAACAGAGTTTCATTACTGGGTTCTGACAATATTGTTATTTGAAACATTCTCGTGCACTCGTTAGAGCTTCCCTTGTCTGCTATGAAAGATTTAAGGTGGAAATAGTCAGTTAAGGAATCTCCTGCTTGTCTGTTGTTAACATAGCACTTGTAGTGTGATATCAGTTGCACAAGCAGTATATTTTAAGCTCATTTAACATGGTCTTTGGATTATTAAAATCTACAAACTCTGACTTCTTTTAAATAAATAGAATAGGTGTGAAATCAGTGACAGAGTAGCTGTTTTTCATGTAGGTAACACAAAAAAGAAGAATTTACACTAACATTGAATAACATCCAATTGAAAAAAGTAATAGAAGCATTACAAACTACATTGTTACACTTGAAGTAAACACAGTCCTTTCTTACTTCTGAATTATTCCTACCTAGGCTATAAGATGCACTATGCTATGGTGATCCAGTAAAATGACATGTCTGATAGTTTTGTAAGCATCTGTTACAGCGTTGCAAGTGTAAATAGGAAAATATGTGTGTGAGATGCACACATCAGCTGCAGTTGTGACATACTTCTGCGCACATAATAAGTAAAATTAAGACAGGTTTTAGACATATTATACTGAATTATTATTATTAATTATTATCATTAACCTTGTAACATAAATCATCTAATTTCAGAAGCCACAAAGGGATTTATTAACTCGTACTTATCTCCTGCTTATTTGAATATAATGTGCACATTGCTTTATTAGATAACATAGTAAAGCCTGTACTGTGAAGTGTTTTTATTTTCCAATGCCCACACCATCTAGACATGTTTAATTGAATTGATTAAGTAGTAACCAAATAAATAGTGAATACAGTAAATAGCAAATTACTGATTACTCTTCTCACTCTGTAGTGCTTTCTAATCTTTGGTAAGTGGGGTTCAACTTTCAGTAAAGTGGCAAAGATGCTGGTAATTAGCCAAAATTCTTACACCAACAAGCAAGTAGTTGTTTAACTGCACTACTAAATTATGTGGGCATGTGTACTTTTTTCCTGTGATGAATAGTTAATGGTACTTACGTATTATCGCAACCACATTTGTGTGATAATGCCGGTTGCTTCCCAATGTTCATATGTAACAGTTAATGCAGTGGAAATGTGAAGCAATGTGTTTTCTTTCCCACCAAAGGTTATTTATTGCAGGATTATCATTCAAAAAAATGAAAAGGGCAATGTGGCTGTTGAAAAGTTTGCACTTCACCGCTACTATTACATGTTGCTTTGTACAAGTCATAATCTACGTAATGCACATTATGGTTTATCCTGGCAACAAATGCAGTCAAGGAAAGACTCACTGAAGACATAAATAAAGGAAAATGGTTGGGAGGGAAGTAGTACAAATAGTTAAACCAACTGCCTACTACTTTAGAGATACAACAAGCCCTGTGATCACATTAGAGGTATGTGCAGAATAAGTCACACAATGCCTTCCTTGATCCTTTTAATTTTTGCATGTCTCCCTGCTGAAAGTGTGGTTTGTAAAGCAGAAGTGAGGCCAACAGGGCAAAAAAAATAAATAAATAAAAAAGGACGCAAACATGTGCAGTTTCTGCAAAAAGCTGAAGAGAGAGTTCAGAGGTGTGTTACCCACTTCTCTGTCACTCACAGTGCGGAACTAGTTAATGTTACTGAAGCAAAAGGTGTACCTGCAGTGATTAGTAGACAGTGTTGGGCCACTTCTGTACATTAAGCACAATGTTTCATACTCTTACTACCTCTTTATAACTTTCTCAGCGATGTACAGTTTCATTGCTTTTCAGAACATTTGTCGGCATGACTGCGCCTTGGAAAACAGCCGTTTGTCATGCTGAAAATGTGGTTGTGATAATACGTAAGTACCCAGTTGATTTATTCCCAGTAAAACTTTAAGCCATGGTTCTATAACTCATAAAATTGGCATCTCAGACAGTCTTGTGAGTGCCTGTTGATGTATTGTGGGAGTTGCCTTAATGACAGGGAAGTATTAGGAAATCTATAGTAAAATTGCACATAAATTAGCATAATAAAGTAGTTTAGATGTCATTCATTCTACCAAGAATTGTTTGAATTACACATTTACAGACATAGGTTCCTAAGAAACACAAATCCTAAATGATATTCTGTATGCTATACATCTGGTTAAGGCAGGGATTTATAACATAAACTACCTTTAATCCTTCAGATATTAGTTGTATAGCTGACTATTATGCAGCTGATATTTTTACTGAATATTGACAACTGTTTAAATAATAAGGTTATCAGTTTCTTAGTGAGATGGTTGGTAAAATGAGTTCACCTTGGAATTTCATCTTTATTTCTTTAAAGTAAAGGGCACATGAGAAAATGTCTTCATGGTCTGCTTTTGTTACTGCTTCAAGTAGTAAAATAAGACAGATTTGTAAATTGTAATTATTGATGAGAAATTCAAGTAGAACACTAATTAAATAGATATGAGATAGAGAGATTTCTTAAGGCACTGTTCAGCTTAATAGGTTTTGTATTTTTAGAGTGTCATTACTTTTAACACTTTAATAACAAAGGGAGTCTGCCTACTCTTATATCTTGCTGCATGACACAGTCTTTGATAAACACTCTATTATAAAGCTTCTAAGGAACTGTGGCTGTGCAGAAGAGCTTCAGCAATGCTCTGTCTTGACTAGCATTGTATGCATTTTGTTCAGTATTCTGTGATGATATTCTCATAATATGAATTGATATTATAACTATGCATTAGTATTAAGAAGTTTATACATTGCTCACCCACATGGCCACTTATCAGGGCAAATTGTTTCTGTTTCATCATCAATGAATGATCAGTATGGTGTAATGTTGTCTTTCTTCATTTTTTCTTTTAATTTATCACAACTACATTCATGGGTAGACATAAAATAAACTGAATCTGGTTATGCTTTCATTTGTCTCTAACTGAAAGCATGTGAGTGATACATAGAGATTTATGACGTATTGTTCACTCAAACATATTTACATTACCATCTCTAGTGAACACAACTCTAAGGGTTCATTCTATGGACTACATAATTTTTGTAGTATGATTAAAATGTTCTGAATAGACTTTATTTATTTATTTATTTCCAGTTTGATAACCGGAGAGGTCCACTGGGCCCAAAAGGCCCATTTTCAGTGGAGGCCCGGGGAGAAAAGCTCCATAATAAAAACAATTACAGAAATTAAAACAAGCAAGCATAGAATTATACATTTGTACAAATTATCCATAGCATAATGCAAAAGAACACATACATATGAAATATGTTAATAATATCATTTTTAAAATCAAATTCAGAGAGCCATTTGCATGGAGAACCATTTGCACAGAGTACAGATGGGAGCCTGTGTACAGTATTTAAATAGTAAGCACACATGGGAGAAAAATTCAATATACAGTTGAAGTAGGGGGGGGGGCGCTGTAGAAATTGCAGAAAGTAGAGGCGTTTGAAAGAGGACATGTCTAGGAGACATAAGAAGGATTTAGGTAGGAAGGGTACAATTACATTTCCAGTTTTGGGAGAGGTGGGAGTAGAGTAGGGATTTAAAGTGTTCATAGTTTGTATTGATTCAACAAGACTTGCCCATATTTATCTTCGCTTATTGATACATTTCTAAATCTACTTCACTCAGTTATAATATATTTTTAGTATGTAGGAGAGTGTTTATTTGACATAATCAGTAGTATATTGGTCATATCAGAATACTGGAGACTATTAATATGTATATATACTACTCTCAGGCTAAAGATAACTAATGTTAAGCAACATTTACTGTCTTATAAATGAAATTTTACTTTATGAATGTTTAAGAAGTATATGGTAGGATGATTCTATTCTGAAAAGCAGTCTAATCTAATCTAAAATTAAATTGTATTCCCAAATTAATACTAATTCCATACATTATGTTAATTCATTATTAATAGTTATATCGGGGAAATAATAACTAATATTGTTAAATCTCCAAGATAAGAGAAAAGGTGTACTGGAGCTCGAAAGGGGTTAGCTTTTTTTTCTTTCTTTTTTCATGAGGGAAGTTATGGTAGGCAATCTGTTAGATTTCTTCTCATCTAGCAGATTGGAAGCTTATTTTACTTCATGTACATTAGAGGGTTTACAAAAATATTTATATACTTGTTAAACAAGTAATTTTGTCATTTTTCTTTTTTCTTTTTTTTTATTGACCTGAGCTAAACTCTATTTTAAATTATCTGACCAAAATTTAAATATTGACTACAATGAGAATTATTAACACAGTAGTTACACATTTTACATTTGGTATGATATTACAAAATATAATACAAAACAAATATGATGTAAAATTAAATACTGAGAATGGACTTGACTATTTTATCCTTAAACACTAAAGGTTTAAACAATCCAAGGAAAATATCTAATTTATTAAGATATATGAAATTAAATAAAGTAAAAGTAGTATTTCTTCAAGAGACTCACTTCAAAACAAATTATACCTTTAGCTGGAATCCTAATGAATATATGATCTTATCTCTTCATATAAGAAAAAGGCTAGGGGAACTTTAATTTTATGAAAAAAATGTCACTATGCCTCAAATCATTTATAAATATGAAGATAAAGAAGGACTTCCAGCCATAGTAATAGTAAAATATAACAATAGACTCTGGACATTAGTAAATATATATTGGTTTCCAGGTATTGGGGTTGGGACAATAAGAAAACACATGGATCTAATAACTAGAGTACATGAAGGAAATTTGATATTGGGAGGTGATTTTAATTGTATATTGGATAAATCAGAGACCACAAGCAAAATAAATTTATGTGTAAGTTCTATAGAGAAGCTACTTAAGAAATGGAAAGAAAGTTTAAATCTAACGGATACATTTAGTTACAAGGAGAACAATTCATTATCATTTTCACACCAAGACCACAGATTTGGGACACATACAAGAATTGATAAAATCTTCATATCTCAAGAGTTAAATTAAAAAATAATAAAACTTTCCATAATCCCTTGTCCGTTTTCAGACCATAATTAATTAATTCTCAAAATACATACAGATTACAAGAAATGTATTTTTATGTCAAGAATTCCAGCTTACATTACAAAATTAAAGCAATTTAAACCTTGGTTAGATTCAGAAGTACAATTCTTTTAAGATATAAACTACACTACTGAAATAAATGTAATTCATCTTTAGGATACCTTGAAAGCCTATATAAATGGAAATATGCTTTCATGGTATAAAAATAAGCTAAAAGAGTGGGAATCAGAATTATGTAACATCCAAAAACAAATTACAGATCTCACTATTAATTCATCCACTTACACACAAAATAATCCTAAAAAGTATTGGAAGATAAACAAAAGATATAATTAAATCCTAACTCACAAAACTAATATAGCTATAAAAAGGTTAAAACTTAGTTCCTATGCAGTATCACCCAAACATATGCATAATTCAGCAATAAGATTAAAAAAAAACATTCAATTGAAAATAATATTAGAAGTATTATGCATGAAGGAAGGAAAAAAACAACAAAAAGGTTTTGGATATAAATGATATACTAGATGCATTTAAACATTATTTCTCTGACCATTATAATGATACTTCACATATAACTAATACATCAAATTTAGACCTGAAATTAGTAAAGGTAAAGGCGATACCAGAAAAGATAAAGTTAGACATTCAAAAACAAGTATCTCTAAAAGAAATTACTCAAAAAAATCAAGGAAAGTAAAAGTAATAAAACACCAGGAATTGATGAAATAATTAATGAATTATATAAGATATTTCCATCTTCAGTAATATCATTGTTTCACAAAACTTTGAATGAAATGCTAGCACAAAATCCAACTCCAATTTCATGGAGATACACCGTAATTACACCCATTATAAAAGAAAACAAAGACCCTTTACAGTTTAAATTTTATAGGCCAATATCTTTACTTAACAATGATTATAAAATCTTCATGTCAACATTAGTTAGTAGAATTAAAAAAAATCATTGACACACATAATAAATGAAGATCAAACAGGATTAATTTATAAAAGACACACGCATGACAATATACAAAGAATTCTAGCACTCATAGACATCTAAACAGAAACAACCAAGAAGCTCTAATAGTAGCTTTGGATATAGAAAAAGCTTTTGATTTGTTGAGCTGGAATTTTCTTTTTAAGGCTTTAGAATTGTTTCAATTTTCTACTAATTTTATTAAGCTAATAAAGAATAGTTATAAAAATTATTTGGCTTATGTAAAACTTGAATGAAATGCTAGCACAAAATCCAACTCCAATTTCATGGAGATACACCATAATTACACCCATTATAAAAGAAAACAAAGACCCTTTACAGTTTAAATTTTATAGGCCAATATCTTTACTTAACAATGATTATAAAATCTTCATGTCAACATTAGTTAGTAGAATTAAAAAAAATCATTGACACACATAATAAATGAAGATCAAACAGGATTAATTTATAAAAGACACACGCATGACAATATACAAAGAATTCTAGCACTCATAGACATCTAAACAGAAACAACCAAGAAGCTCTAATAGTAGCTTTGGATATAGAAAAAGCTTTTGATTTGTTGAGCTGGAATTTTCTTTTTAAGGCTTTAGAATTGTTTCAATTTTCTACTAATTTTATTAAGCTAATAAAGAATAGTTATAAAAATTATTTGGCTTATGTAAAACTTGGGCCATTTACCTCAAAGGCTATTGAAATAACCAAAGGTACAAAGTAGGGATGCCCAATGTTTCCCATCCTGTTTGCCTTAGGAATTGAATTATTTGTCTCATTAGTACGCAACAACTCTAATATATCAGGCATAGATGTATATGGTCAACTCAATTCAAAAATTATGTTATTTGTTGATGTTGTTTTACTCATGTTATCTGTCTCTGAGAAATCAGTACAAAAGCTAGACGAAATAGTGGAAAGGTTTTATCATATTTCCGGCCTTAGATTTAACAAGGGAAAATCTAATTATATACATTTGAATAAAAAGAGAGAATTTACCTTAACTACACATTGTGTGATAGGAAAACAAGTTCCCATAATAAAATATTTAGGAATAACACTATGTGATAATTTGGAATCTACGTTAGCCACAAATTATAGCAACATAATTAATAAAATAAAAATGTTAATAGTAAGCCTGAATAAAATGTTCGTGAGATTTGAAGACAGATTACAAATAATAAAAATGACAATACTTCCAAAAATTAATTACATTGCACAAGCTATTCCTATAGTACCTAACAAGAAAATCTTGAAAGAAATAAATACAATTCTATTAAACTTTATTTGGTATCCAAAAAGAAACAGAATAGCTTATACACATCACATTAGATCTTGGGAAATGGGTGGAATTATACTTCCAAATCTAGAATCATACATAAAAGCTTCCATATTATCATTAATTTGGACAGATCCTAATTATTCTTCAACATGGAAAACATTGCACACTATTATTTTTCTAAATGAAAATAAAATAATTAAAAATTGTATATTAAGTGAACAAAATAATAGGATGTGGCACATGTTGACTGTTAATATTCAATATAATATAATATAACAAAACCAATGAATTTAAATTATATAAATAATATTTACAATTTATTCAGAAGATTTATATATACTAACATGGATATTAAGATTTGGCTAGACTTGATAATACCCTTTAGCTCTACAGAGAATTTCTTCAATAAAATTCATAATGTTATTTTAACTAGATGGGAGGGGACAAACTTTACTTGTTGGCAACATTGTATAGAGAATCAAGTAGTATTAGACATTCAACAAATTCAGAATAAATATGACATTCCATCAGCAGACTGGTTGATACTACAAAGCATATTATCATATGTTAAGGATCTTAATGGTAAAGTTATTAATTCTCCTTATAAAACAAGTCCAAATTTGATAAGTCTAATATCTGAAGTTATTTATGACAGTTATAATTGGATGAATCTAATTTCAAAACTATACAAAATACTGATAACATATAAAACCAACCCTAATGCAAGATATTGAAATTTCATAGCAAAAGGATGTCAGACTAATCCATCAATTGAGAGTAAAACAAATATTTTATGTTGTGTTAACTTAACATTTAATTTACAAGTATGGAAATATTTACATGGAAATATTTTCACAGGGCATTTATTACACCTGATAAACTAGCCAAATTCAATTCACTTGATAAATCCATTTCTTGGAGATGTACTTTACACTATAAAGCTGATTGGTCTCATATATTTTTTAATTGTATTAATATAAAAAAATTCTGGGAAGAAATTACTATTTTTCTTCAAGCTATATTCACAGATACCTTTAGTTTTAAACAAATCTTTAGTCCTCTTAAATTTTAATGATACTATTGGAATGAATAAAAAAGATCTATACCTACTTTGTTCCATACTAGCTGTGGCAAGGAAATGTATAACTAGAAAGTGGAAGTCTTCACAAGAACCTACTCTGGAAGAATTCTTGAGATTGATGGGAGTAATAGCGACATTAAAAATCAAGGTGAAGGAATCTAGAATTTCACCTAAAACATGGACAAACAATCCTTGGGAAAATTTTTAACTCTTATTGAGACATTAAAAATGAACCCTAAATAATTAATGTGTAACTTTATACTTTATTAATTGAATATTATACATTTTTGTTACTAATTTCATATATTTTATTAATTTTTTTCCTCCTTTGTTCAGGTCAATTGTACATAGTGTATATAAAGGTTTATAATACTTGTTTATTGATGAGTGTATTGATAAACATTATATTAATTGGAAAATAAAAAAATACTTGAAAAAAAAGACCATACTGCAGCATGCCACCAGAGGAATATAGAAAGAATATAAACAGAGGAAGTGGACTTTCTCAATCCAAACACAAATACAGTGGTGCTGTGGGTCTGCAAAAGTACCTTGTTGTATTGATTCTCACCCGTGCTCTATGAATTGCATATCTCTGTCATAATCCATGGCTCCAGGGCATAACAAGTGATCACTGAATCACAAATCACTGAAAAAAATAATTGAAAACATATTTAGTTGAAACCATATTTTACTGAAAATGTCATATAAAGCATATTCCTTCAATGTTATTTTATGGGGCAAGCCACCCTGCTCCCCCATGTAGGGGACATAGTTTACATACCTCCCTTGGTTAAATATGTTAGCTCCACAGTCATTCAGCTGTGGAGAAAATAATGCACACAGAGAATCACTGTTGATGTGCTAACACCAACTTCTAGTGATTGGGGTACAACATAAAGCTGGTCTCTGGCATGGTACACATGGTGTTATAGACTAATTTGCTTTGCAATTCTTGCAATCTTGATATCCTAATATATAACAATGCCAATTGTATATAGCTTTCTACAATATTCTATCAAATATGATTCAACCAAATGTGATAACAGTGAAATCTGTTTTCAATGATTTTTTCAATGATTTATGATTCAGTCACATTAACCAAAACAACCAAATCCCCAAGATCCAGTTTTTACACTGTCATGTGTCTAGCCCTGCCACAGGTATACCAGTGCCAAAATATTAGTGTCTGAATAGGTATACTAGCATCAGTGTACAAGAACAAAGGGAACATTCATAACTGTGGGTAGTGCGTAAGCATCAAACTCCTGTCATACTGCCTGAAAGTTCTGGAGGAGATGATTGATTAATAAATATGTAGAGCAGTAGAATGTCAAATAAGATGTGAGCAGTTCATAATCAGATCAGGATGCAACACAACTGATCTCATGTCTGCAGTGGCACATATAGTTGAGAAGAAGCAAGAGATAAGGAAGGAGTCCAACTGGCATTCCTAAACTTCGAGAAAGCATGTGACAAGATCCCTGGAATGCTGATCTGGGCTATTCTGCGGTGGTTTGAAGTCCCACGGACATTGGAAGAATTATTGCAGGCTGTGTAGAAGGGCCCAGTGACACAAGTGCAAGCAGACTTCGGACTCATAGAGGGGTTCCCAGTGGGAGTGGGGTTTGATCTGGTTTCAAATCTGAGCCAATGTTGTTCATACTGGTGAAAGAGTACATTAGCAAACAGGTCAGTGGGGACAACTCGACAAAGTTGCTGTATGTATATGATATGGTATTACAGGTAGACTCTGAACAGCTTCAGCAAAATCTAGGTGAATTAAATGGAAAACTGAAGGCATGCGAGATGAAAATGAGTACAGATAAGACCATTATAATGGTATAAAATGGATGAAATAAGAAAAAGATGAGGGCTGAGATATGAGGGAAAACAGTGAAACAGGTTAACAACATCAAGTATCCAGGAGGGGTGGTTGAAGAGAAGGGAAGTTTGAATGTGGAGGTCAACCCTAGAATCACAAGGGCTGCAACCAACTAGCACAGACTGTCTGGGGTACTATATGACAGAATAAGGTGAAAAAGTAAGCTGTACAATACAGTGGTGAGACGAGTGCAACTATATGGCACAGAAACCTGGACAGTGAAGGCAGAGCAGTTGATGAAGGTAAAGGTGATGGACATGAAGTACCTGAGACAGGTGGTATGGTGAAGAAATAAGGACATCAAAGTAGAAGCGTAAGTAGCTCCTATTGCTGAGAGGGTCAAAGAGAACTGATTACAGTGGTCTGTGTACATGTGCAGGAAATCAGAAGACAATTTGGTGAAGAAGATTTGAGACAAAGAAGAAGACAAGAGGAAATAAGGGCAACCAGCAAGGAAATTGATGGATTATGTGAGAAAAGACCTGCAACATTCAGGCATGACTGTCAAAAAGGAGTGGCACTGAATTAAGAGAGATGGCAACAGTTGACGCAGCAACTTGACAACTTGTAGAAAATAGAAAAAGGGGGTTAATAATTGTGATTCAGTGAAAAAGTAATTCAACAAAATGAATTGTTTGAACTGTAATCATACACAGACACACACACATGTGTGTGTGTGTGTGTGTGTGTGTGTGTGTGTGTGTGTGTGTGTGTGTGTGTGTATACAGATATATATATATATATATATATATATATATATATATATATATATATATATATATATATATTTAAACACATATTACAGATTGTATGCCCTTACTGTTATAATTAACTCTGGGCCCCTGTAACATGGGATAAATGTAAATTCACTTTGTAGCAAGTTTGTTGAAAGAATCTCAATATTCTGACAGACCACCTCAAAGTACTGATTTATGCAGCTAATTAAGAATGAATTTTCCTGCTCCCACCCTGTAATGTGTAATTATTTTCAGATTTTACTGATACTTCCCAGCACTTAACTCAGCTTAAATACTCAATGATCAACTCAGTAGAGAGCAGCACAGATATTATAAAAGGTATTTTGATGCAACTTTCTCCACGGTTCATGACAAAGAATGAGTAGAGGAATCTCATTCTTATAAACAGTAGACATTAACTATTCACTTCCATTTAGTTATTTTAAAATTTAGATTGAACACACCACTGTTTGTTTATGTCTTGTGATGAGGTAGGAGCCAAAGTTCTTTAAAAGACAGTTTCTTACCTTTTTTAAATCTTTTTATGTCTCACCTTTATGAGATAAATTTATGCTATAGAAAGAACACTGCTGTTAGACAGGAGCGGTATCACTAAATTGAGTAGAATAAAGAAGGAAAACACAACTAATGATTAGCACTCAGTGCAGGCAGAGTAAGAGTTCTGAATTTTTCATTGGTCTGACAGCTCTTTTGATCTGAAACAAAGCTCTCAGGCTGAATGCTACAGCCGCAGTTGATAAGCCTCCCTTAATTAATTGCTCATTTTGTCACTCTACGTCTGCTTCCATTATGCTCAGTATAAGTATTTCTTGAAGTGCTTGTTATTCTGTTGACTGCTGCTCTCATTAAATACTAGGTAGTGAGTTTCTGTGGCACATCCACACTGTTATAACTACTAGAACATAGAAATGCAGTTCTTAGACCAAAAGTATATCAAAAGAAGCCTACATTTTCTTAAACCATACATGACTCGCATCTCACTGTGTTAGTATGGTAGACAGTCCATGTACATTTTAAATATCTGTAGTTGTGGGAAATAATTCAGTTTTGTTCAACAGATCTGCATTGTTTGGTATCCATTTGCAAAGGTCTAAACATAAAATCACACACGTTTGAAACATTCTGTATTCATGGATGTGACAATGTCTCAATTACAATTAACATATTTTAGTACTAACTTTTCCATTATTTTACTTTCTGTTCAGTAGCATTGTTTTGTGAACATTTATAATTTGGCTATTGAATATATTTATTTTTTCAGCATTACCACAATGAAACAAAGGCTATCACTACTGATATGTTAACCCGTGGTCTTTTGCATGCAAAAATGTGCATATCAGTGCTTAATCCCAGATAAAACAAGGTCATGGATGCTAAAACAAACTAATAGCATCCTGGGAGGAGGCAAAATTTCTGGAGTCTGGCTGGCAGAACATGCAGATGGATCTCACAGTGCTCACATGTAAGCTTAGCAAGAGTTCATAGTAATGGCAAAAAATGCATTACATTGTTGATAAACATATTTAGTTTGTGGCATGTAATTTTGAGTGCATGCATCTCACCGGACTATATGAAGGGAGAGACATTACTGAGATCTCAGATTATGTGTCAAAAGCACTTAGGTATAAGCCTAGCCTCAAGCAGTATTCTACCTTCTCCAAGAATGATGCCACAATACAAATGAAAACTGATTGGCTTTAACAATTGGCTTAGCTGCTGATGTCAGTCCAAAGGGATCCAAAATCTGTCAGTCTGGGAAGATATGGTCGACAAGCCATGCCGCTTTGCCAGCGATGGTCTGTATCTGTCTCTTCTAGGCTTTTGGATGCTGGCAAAGGCATTAGCCACCCCTATTGTGTCTTTTTAGGCAGTGTCAAAATAGCCAGCCTCCCAACATAACAAAATCATCTCTAGACAAACTCAAGTTACTGCTGCTTAATGTTAGGAGTCTAAACAAGAAACTGCACACCCTAGCAGCACTCCTCACGTTGGAAGATGCTGCCATCTATGCAGTCACCAAGACATGGTTCAAAGGTGCAGAAAATACAGCAGCCATGCAAGGCTACAATGTCTTCCATATGTTCAGACTACAAACTGAGCATGATAGAACCAAAGGAAGAGGTGTATCCATTTTCATTAAGGATAAAAACACCGAGATGCTGGCAAATCAGTATGACTGTCTTGAGCTACTCCATGTCCAATTAATTATAGGCAAAGCCCCCTACCACAGTATAGCTAGCTATAGGTCCCACACCATGAAACAGGAAAAGCATACCGGATATGTGGACTTACTGAAGTCACTTGCCGTACAGCCCAACACCTTACTCATGGATCATAGGTTCATAGGTGTGTACTAGGCTATTGGTCCTGGAGCCTTTACAAGCCTAGTCCATAGAAGTGCCCTGGCATTATGCCATTCGACGTTAGTTCCCAGTGCCTCTATCAAATAGAGCCACTGCAGTGATCCCCGGGGTGAACTTTCTATTTCCCTTCTGCTCATCAAGATTTCTCTTGAAGAGGGCCAGTGAGGTGTTCTGCTTGACATGTATGGAAAGTCTATTCCAGAGCATGGGCAGTCTCTGAGTTATGAACATGTCCCTCCAGCATGTTCTGTTGATTGTGGTAATGAGGTTGATGTCTCTGCAGTGTGTGGTATGGAGGGATTTGGATTCAACTGGGTGATTTTTATTCTCCCACTATTGACTGGGAAACATACATTACCACAAACATGCTGGTTCAGAGATTCTTGGACTTTGTCAATGCAGATGCTTTGAAACAGCTGGAATAGCTAGTCAGCACACACACAAGAAGCTCAAATGTCCTGGACATAGTACTCACTAACACCCCCACGTGATGCCCTCCCTTGTAAGATCAGACCATAAATCAGTCTTGTTCAATGTAATTATAAGACCAGATACCCATCAAGCTCAAAAACACTTAAACATTTTTCAAAGACAAATTACCTCCTATTATGGGATGGTATAAGAAGTTTCAGAGCCCCCTTGAATGGACTCCCATGTATAGGTGTACACCAATGCCCTGTATAACCACATAAGCAGTTATATAGAATCGGCTGTACCTGACCAGATTAAAACCAGGTCTTGCCAAAAAAACAAGTCACTCTGATGGACCCCTAGTATAAACAGGCTGTACAACAAGAGAAAGAAACTAATATCCAACAACAAGAGGGAACTGGATTAGCAGAGGAAGAAATCCCTCTCTAGCTTAAACAAACAAATTAGAGCTCTTGTCAAGTCCTTCAGAGCTAATTACAAAGCAAAAGTAGCCTCCATAGCTAAGGCTAATCACAAGGCACTCTTAACTACATTCAAAATCTAAAAGGGAATACCCAGGTATGCACAGAACTAGTTGTGAATGGCACCACCCGCACTCACCTGTAGGTAGTAGCCAACCTGCTAGCTGATAGATTAGGAGCAAACTTCACCTACAGACTCTTCCAGTCATCCCCAAAGTATACCTGCCACCATTTCTCAGCCTATTATTTCAAGAGAACAGGTCATCTTGACGCTCTCCAAGGCCAAAAGCACAGCATCAATGGGACTAGACCACATCCCAGGTTGCCTTTTAAACAACTTAAAACATGACCTAGCAGACTCACTTGGAAACCTGTTTAACCACAGCCTAAAAACTGGCTTTGATCAGGCAGAATGGAGGACAGTAACAATAATCCGTCTGCAGAAAGGGGGACCATCAATCAACAATGGGAATTATAGGCCCATGAGCTTGACTAGCTTCATCTGCAAGGCCATGGAAAGAATCATTAGGAAACTTACAAACAACGACATAGGTAATCTCCAAACTCTGGGCACAACCCACTTTGAATTCATTAAAGGTAGATTATACCTGTTAAACACAGTTGACTTCTTTGAAAAAATCACCATGGCCTTAGACGAGGGAAAGACAGTGCATACCACCTAACTTGACCTAACCAAGGCATTTGACACAATCCCTCCCTTGGGTATTATAGAGAAACTCTCCCAAGTGGGAATTAACCCCTATATTACCAGATGGGTAGCCAGCTGGCTCACTGACAGGACAGATACTGTCAAAGTATACAAATTCACCTCTAACAAAAGACCAGTCAGCAGTGGCATACCACAGTGTTTTGTACTGGGCTCCTTACTGTTCAGAATTTATTTCTAAGAAGTCCAGGAAAACTTGGATGGCCTGTGGCTGACCAAGTTCTCTGATGACTGCAAATTGGAAGCAATCATTGAGCCCCCTGATGGTATTAATATAGTGCATACAGGGTTAATGCAGACAAATAATTGGTGCAAAATGCAAAAACATGCATTATTACTCCCTTTGGGAAAGCTGACATTCCTGCTAATTGTATTATAGACAACACCCCCCCCCAAGTGGGCACTCAGGTTGATAGCAATCTGATATTTACCACCATGTATCCACAACAGTACAGAAATCTTTCTATGTGGCACATCTTATAAGTAAAGGCATCACATCTAAATCCAGTGATGTTATAATTCCATTATACTTGGCCCTCATCGGACCAGTAACTGAGAACAATGCTCCCTTTTGCATGTACCTCACCAGACACCTGCAACAGTTGGCGAGACCACAGAGGTTTCTCAGCAAGAAATTACAGGGTACACAAAACAAGTCTTATGTGGAAAGACTGAAGGCCCTGTCACTGTATTCTGTTTCCTACTGGATGCTAAGGAGTGACCTGTGCCTGGCTTACAGGGCAGTTTCTAACCCAGCCCTGATGGAAATGCTGCACATTCATAAATCAAACAGCAGGAGGATCACTCGCTCCAGGGATCTTAACATAGCCTCTGACAGGAACTGGTCATGCTGGAGAGACAGATACTCCACTTCTCTGGAACATGCTTCTGGTTCATGTGATACAGAGTCTCTCCCTGACCCTCTTTAAACACAACCTAGATCAATGGATGGGTGACCACAGATTCACTTCTGGGGTGGCACCCATGTCTCTCCTGGACAGAGGAAGTCAGTATTAACTACCATAGATGCCTACCTTTGCAAACTTCACTCACCTAACCACCGACAATTGGGATGACTTGGGATAAATATGGCTAGGCTTGTAAGGGCTCAAAGGCTGTTAATCTAGTAATCTCCTATAAACCTATAAATCTATGTCTGCATCATATGACTGTTTCACAGTTATAACATTTAAAGCAGATAGACTGGATGTCTGTTAAATGGTGGAGTAAATTAGAGACTACTTCAGGATCATCTGTCTCAGTTTATCGATAAGCGTACATGAGCCTTGAAAATATAGGTCAGACTCAGAGGTAAGGTCACTAGGTGAATGACCCACAAGTAGAGAGTGTCATATGTATTAGGGCATTACATGGTGATCCTAGAAACAGTCAGGTATTAAGTGAGATCATGCATATACTACAGGTCCCCCTAAAACTACTTCATATACTTCAAGTTTTCCCCCTGGCAAATGTTATACCTTTCAAGAAAAGAGAAGTTAAACAATTAACCAAACACCAGTATCCTTCACTTAGACTATTATACATCTAAAGATGCACAGCAAATAGCCTCTAAATTTACATACTTCACCAGTGCTGTTACCAGACTTCTACTGATCACACGCAGAAGGTGAGATTAAAATATGTCTGTCATTCCATTCAGAAAATTACACCGACAGGTAAACAGCCTGGAGCCCATTCTTCTGAAGACATTTGTTTATAACTTTGTATGTTTTAACTGAGCTCAGCTATATCCTTAGAAGAAAAAGTACACAATTAGCATCACAAAACTAGCTTTGCACAACATGACTGGTGTAACCCTTTTCAAGTTCCCTGTTTGACCAGCCATCTCCATAACAAAAATAAATAAATAAACAAACAAATAAATAACAAAGATGCATACTCTGTTTCACAAAAACAATATTGGAGCAGGTAATTGAAAGTTCTGATATTAATTTAATTAAATAACCATGTGAAGCTGACAGGGCCATTATTATTGTGTTTGTCATTCAGCTGAGCTTCTGTATGTAGTTCATGTACTGTTAAATGCATGGTGGTCAAGAGACTGCCTGCCTACCTGCTTCTCATAATAGGTGTATTATTTTCTCTTTGCATGCAAGGAAGGAGAAATAGCCTGTGAAGAGCTGCATAGACTATATCTCATCTGTGGTCTGTGTGTTTCTTTCACAACCCCCCAAACACACACACACACACACACACACACACACACACACACACACACACACACACACACACACACACACACACACACACACACACACACACACACACATTAAGCTTCAGTTGAGGCACTGTTTAGGCTACACTAATCCCTTGTATGGCAGCTGTTCCCATTGCCTTCCTTGCCAAGCTGATTTTCCTTTAGAGTTGGCTAAATGATAATGACATAATATTTATATATGCAGTCTTAGCTTTAGCTTCTCGTTTGTCGTCAGCACCTGCCATGTTTTAGCAATCAGTGTACCACAATGCACTGACTGACAACCATTGATGACAGCTGTGTAAAGCATTTTCATTAACCTGTTACTAGTACTGTCAGTTAACATGTGTTTTCTCTGCTACTCTTTGTTTATTTTGCTTTGCCTATACGTTCTGCATTTTAGACATTTTGCTTTCAATGTCCGTTATTTAGCAGGTTGAGTTATTAAGACTCCATTTCAGCTCTAGCACACCAGGAGAGCAACACTGGAGGCTCCTGTGACTCTTTCTCAGACTCAGTTAATCATGTGGAACCATGGGGAACTGTAAATAGGTATACTTATTTCGGACATGCCTGCAGATGGCATTGCCACCATATCCAAGGTATGCTGTCTACCTTGTTAATACAGAGTGCAAAGCAGATTTTTAATGTAGTTTACATAATGTAGGAGTATTTGTTTGCATACATATATTAGGAAATGTGCTGTTTTTAATATTAGCCTTGATTTAGCCATCTCTTTTTATGGTTCATAGGTTCATAGGTTGGTACTAGGCTATCAGCCCTAGGGCCTATACAAGCCTAGCCATAACAATTCCCTGGATATTTCTTCCCACAATATTTACTTCCCTGGACCCCTGTCTAGCAGGGTGACTGACGTGATCCCCGGGGTGAACTTCCAATCTCCCATCCAATCATCAAGGTTCCTTTTGAAGACGGCCAAGGAGGCGCTCTGCTTGACATGTATGGGTAGTCTATTCCAAAGTATGGGGAGTCTCTGGGTCAGGAACCTATCCCTCCAACATGTTTTGTTCATTGTGATGACAAGGTTTAGATCCCTGGAGTGTGTGGCTCTGAGGGATTGGGATTTCTTTAAGTGGAGCATGTCCAACAGCTCAGGGTTTGACATGGCCTTGCATGTTAAGCCGAGATCACCTCTAAGTAGATGATATGCCACAGAGTACAGCTGGAGTTATTTTAGATGGTCAGCATAGGGTATCTGCTTTAGGCCTTTGATTCTTTTAGTGAGGTATTTCTGTGGCCTTTCCAGCTGTTGCAGATGTCTTGTGAGGTACATACCAAATGGGGCATTGTACTCTATAATGGGTCTAATGAGGGATTAGTACAGTGGCACAATGACCTCCTTTTTTCTGGATGAAAAGCCCTTAGCGATGAGGTGTGCCACATAGAAGGATTTCCTGACTGTTGTGGCGATGTGGTTATCTATGGTGAGACCACTGTCCACCTGTGTCCCCAAGTGTCTCATCACACTTTCACTGTTTAGTGTACTGCCACCTATGTGGTAATTCTTGGGTGCATGGTTTTTCCCAAAGGGGATAACTATACATTTCTTGGCATTAAGCTTGAGCCCATGGCTCTGGCACAGCATCTGTTTCTGTAAGGCCCTTTTGTAGAATATTCACATCATTTAGGGATTCAATAATGGCTTCCAGTTTGCAGTCATCTGTGAACTTTGTTAGCCAGAGTCCCTTAGTGTTGGCCTGTACTTCATAGAAGTAGATGCCAAGCAAGAGCGGTCCCAGGACTGAACCCTGAGGTACTCCACTTGTCACTTGTCTGGAGCTGGATTTGGAGTCGGCTACTTTTACAGTCTGGGTTCTGTCAGTAAGCCAGTTGACAACAAATCGAGTGATGTAGGGATTTATTCCCAGCTTAGTAAGTTTATCTATGATTCTAGGGTGAGGGATGATGTTGAAGGCCCTAGCGAGGTCCAGATAGGCTGTGTGGACCTCCTTACCCTCATCCACAGCTCTGGAGACTGATTCGAAGAAGTCAATCAGGTTCAGGAGGCAAGATCGGCCCTTCATGAACCCAAACTGGGTGGGGTCCACTGTTTGAAGGTTTCTAATGTCTTTGTTTATAAGTGCCATAATAATGCATTTCATGCCCTTGCAGATCAGGCTCATCAGACTGATGGGGCGGTAGTTCCCAGGATCCAAGGTGGATCCCCCGTTGTGAAGTGGGATAACTGTAGCTGTGCATCACTCAGTGGGTACGAAGCCTGAGGTGAGGCTATGATTAAACATGACACTTAGGTGAAGTGCCAGTTCATTTTTTAGTTCATATAGTACACAGCATGGGATGTCATCTGGTCCCATGGATGCTGTATTATTAGCTTTGGAGAGTGCAGTTTCTACCTGTGTGGCCTTGATTACCGGAATTTGGCAATCTTTTGGTATTGAGATGGGCCCTTTAGGGGGAGAGAGTGGAGTAAAGTTGGCACTAAATTGATCTGCCAGGATATTGGCAATATCCTTGGGATCAGTATATTTAATGCCATTCTGTTGTAGCTCAGAGCAGATCTGAGCATTGCCATTTAGATTCTTGACATAACTATAGAATGCCTTGTGGTTATCTTTGGAATCTTTGGCAATTTTATTTTTTTAACTAGCTTTGGAGGGTTTTATGATGGATCTCAGCTTCTTACTGTGACTGGTAAGGCAGTTTTTTGCATCCTGGGATTTTCTTCTTTTCTGCAACAGTTTCTTCCTTCTGTTGTATAGTTTCTTTATGGCAGGGGACTGCCAGATTGACTTCCTTTTTTTGGAGGAGAGCATCTTGGTTCTATTTGGGATGGCATGATTTATGCATGAGTAGATGTGCTTGTACAGTGCCTTAGTGTAGGATTCAGCAGTCGAACTTTCAGCTACCGTCTGCACAGGTGTCATGAAGTTTGTCACTTCTGACTTGAGTAGCATGAAGTTGGCTTTGGAGAATTTTTTTTACAGAGGTTTTCTTACTGGGGGGTGGGGGTGAGATGTGGATGTCAATGGTGATTAGCCTATGGTCAGACCTGACCAATGAGGGGGTGACCACTGGTGTGGAGCATCTATCTCCCATGTTGGCAATGACCAGGTCTAGGATATTGGAGCCCCTGGTGGGACAATGGATTAGCTGATCTAGGGTGTTGGAATTTATGAATTCCAAGAACCGTTGGGAAAAGGTGTTGGTACCCGAGTAGTTTTCCCAGTTAATGGCAGGGTAGTTGAAATCACCCAGTATTAGGGTGTTTGGTTGTATCTTAATATTTTCCAGTATGTTTAGAAAGGTGTAGTGAGAATCTTGGGGCATGGTGAGGGATCTGTAGCAAGCTACAATTTGGACTGCAGTCTTACCTAGTGTTAGCTGCACCTGGAGAATTTCAGATGCATTGTGTTGGGCAACTAGCCTAGAGGTGTGAATATCCTTGGTGAATATGGACACTCCTCCACCTTTAGTGTTTCGGTCTTGGTTTGGTGGCCAAAAAGTGTGGTAAGAGTTGTAGCCTGGTATTGCAGGGGTGTTCTCTGGAGCCTTGAACCAGGTCTCAGTTACTGCACAGATATTGATGTTTTCCATTTTTAGGAGTGCCTCGAGAGAGTGCATTTTGAGGTTTAGACTTCTAGCATTGAGTAGCATTACCTTCAAATTTTGCATGCTTGTATCTGTTATGGTGGTGGTTTTGTCCTTTGAACCTTGCCTAAAAAGGCACTATAAGAGTGGCAAGAGCTTTAGCCAGTAACCTGAATCCCAGGGGCGACAGGTGCAGACCATCTCTGGCAAAGCATTGTGATTTGTTGATCATGTCGTCCCAGGCAGACAGATACTGGATCCCCTTTGAATGGCACCAGAAGCTTAGCCAATTGTTTAAGTCAATCATTTTGTCCTTATACTGTGGTATCATTCTGGGCGAAGGCAGGATACTACTGAGGGGTAGGGTCATACCTGTCTGGGACACATGATCCGAGAGCTCTTCCATGTCTCTTTTCATGTAGTCCAGGAAGCTACGTCTCAAGTCATTCACTCAAACATGGGCAATGACAGAGTCGTATTTGTACTTGTTGTGGAGTGACTTGAGTGCATGCGCTATGTGGTGGATCCTGGCACCCAACAGGCAGCTGACTGTAATTTTTCTCCTTGTTCAGCCTGCTGAGTGGGACATCAGTGTGCCTGACTGTAGAGTCACCTATGAATAAAGTGTTGGGTACGTTGTCTTGCCTTAGGGGCTGTTGTTGGGTGGCACCCTGGTAGTGTGAGCTATATGTCACTTTGTTTGTGACTGGTGTTTGTTTGCATTTCAGCTTCGGAGGTCCTTGTTGCTTAGGCAGGTTAATGTTAAGGGCCTCTGCATATGTGGATTTAGTGTTGCTATGTGTGGGTGTTGATGCTGTGGGTTTTGAAGGGCTATGTGTTGCTTGAGATGTAGTGCAGGTGTTAACCTTCTCCTCTTGACTGTCTAGCAAAATCTTGGCTGGAGAGAGTTTTGCTTCCAGCTTGGCTATGTAAGTGCATCTCTCGCAGGCTGTAGTTCTGGGTGGTAGGAGGAGAGGGTTGTCTCTGTACATGAGGCAGTTGCTGCATTGCCCCAGTATGCCCAGATTCCCCAGGTGGACAGGAGAAATCACCAGAAGCTGACCCTTGGACATGCCTGTTTAGGTGTTTTTTTTTGTAAAGTACAAGAGCTGTTTTCCTTTGCAAGGTACTTTGCAATTATAGGCTTAGTGCCTACGATTAATTTCTCCTTATTAACAAAGAGAGTTGAGTGCTTGTATAAGTTCAAGACTTCCTAGTGCTTTCCAGCAGGTTCTAGAGCAAGTGCTAGTCATGGTGGTTAAGATTTTAGTGCTACTACTGAGAAACCAGCTAGTGCTAAGGGAAAATTTGAAGAGCAGACTTTCTGGCATCTGGAATAGTTTAACTGTAGCCCCGCGGTGCTGCATGATGTGTAAAACATGCAACCATAGCCCCACGGTGCTGCATGATGTGTAAAACATGCAAATACACACGTTTTTAAGCCAGAAAGTTGAAAGGGATAGAAATCAGTCCAAAATGGCTAATAAAATTACAATTTCAAAGCTGGAAACCACTCCTCTAGTGTTAGATAGGCAGTGTAATGCTCATCACTCCCACTGGTAAGCAGTAGGACTTCCCTCTACCACAGCAAGGTCTGGGTAGCTCTGAACACAGAAAATAAAGTCTTGAAACCAGCAAAGCCTGGAATCTGGGCTATACTAGCTAGGAAGGGCAGGAAATGAGCAAACAAGATAGTATTTTTTTTGGGGGGGGGTTGGTTAAAACAGGCTAAACAATGCAATAATACAGTAAATACAGACAGAAAAGGCTAACACACTTGAGTGTGTAGCCTTAAACAGTAAATGCAATTAAAATTCTACAAAATTAGCGATTTAAAACTTTTTAAATGAAGTAAGGCAAGTGCACAACTGAAAAACTATTAAAGAAGCAGTAATACAATAGAATAAGTAGCTAGTCTACATATACAGAAAAGTCTATATATACAGAAAAGCAGCTAAAACAACACTAAAACAATTCAGATGGAGTGTAACCTAGAGCACTTGAGTTGTACAATATTAAGTCAAATACAGTTTTAATAAATACACTAAAATATACTCTATAGTTCCAAAATGTTTCAGAAGCACAGTCAGAACACAAGGAGATTCAGGCAATTTTTTTTTTTAAGAAAGGGAAAAAGGAGGAACACAAGGAAAGAAACTAAGTGGGTTGGCCATATTTTTGTATTGAGCTGGCTAATTTTAGGCCATAGTCTAGCCATACTGTATTATATTGACTTTGATTGTATTCAGTTTTTTATTAATGTTTCATACTTTTGCATGCTGTACATTAGCAATGTTATACGTCTGCACTATTAACATGCATATGTAGGAAGCAGTGATATAGATGGCATGTATTCATGATATGGAAATCATGGACTCTGCCAGAGTGCTATGCAGAAATACCTGTTATCAACCCCTAAGCACAGCACACTATCTAACAGCTGATGGAATGATAGCCCTTCCTATTGACATAACATTGTCCATGGAAAGCAGATGGAATCTTTATAGCCACATGTGGGCAAGTTACAACCCCCATTACATCAGGTGGAATGCAATGTCATAGAAGCAATGCATGTTGGTGGTTCATCAACATTTGGAAGTGGTGTAGTGAGAAATGCCCTGAGTATTCTGCAGGTCAATGGCCTGTGATACACTAAATGAATCCACTATTTGCCCTTCAAAGGTCCCTAGCCCTAGCATGCTTGATAAGGCCTACAGATATCTTAGTGTCCATTAGTATGGGAATTCACCACAGTCTTCATGATCCTGTTTATTTATGTATTAATTTATTTATTGCATTTGTTTACCAAAATAATATGACAGGGCAGAAAGATATGCCTTTCAGCAGAGACCCAGAAAGAAAAGCTCTAAAATATTACAGTATTATAACATTACATAAATAACACAGAGAACAGATATACAAGTAATCAACACATATGCAAACTTTAAACACAGTAACATTAATTTATAGAAATATAATGTACAGAACTATGAAACATTTTTTTTAAATAAACTCAGTAAAAAGAGAGAGAAAAGGAAGAAGTGGAGGAGGAGAGAGAAAATGTTTTAGGATAGGAAGAAGGAAGGACATGGAGAAGTAGGGAACAAGGAGAGGATTTTTGCACCCATAAACAAGGATGCAGTCCTTGGAAAGAATAGGAGAAAGTAAGGCACATGACAGTTATCATCCAGGAGTTGTGCTAGCACAGAGCCAGGTATCTTTTGGGTAGTTGCTCATTTATGCTTTAAAAGAGTTGGTATTTTCTGCATTTCTGAGAGTGAGAGGAAGGTAGTTCAAAATTTTAGCCAGGAAAGAGGAGTACAAAAAGTAACTGAGTTGTTAGCTTTTGTAACAGATAATAATATTTTGTCAGTGGATCTTGGCTGTCTACTAGTGGAGAATATTTTTCAAACTAAGGCATTTGTTTGCTTAACAGATGAATTTGAGGAAAATGACTAATTGGGAAAGTGTAAGGCAGTGCCTTAATGGCAACCACTGAAGTATTTTTAGGGACAGACAATGATGTGATCTATAATGACAAATGGCAGTAACTTTTGCCACCATATTTTAGCACTGTTGTAAGAGCTAGAGTTGAGTAGATCGTAGGCCATTCGATGTGATAACACTGCGAAGTAGTGGAGGGATGACAAGGGTCTGAGAAATACATCTGTGAGGTGCTGTTTGACTCTATGGAGTGCTAGCATTTTGTGGGGTTTTACTGCTAATTCATTTATGTGATGATCAGATTTTAAGCTTTCTTCAACAGTGACTCCTAGAAGCCTAGGTTGAGAATATATCTATGTCAGTGTTGTTAGAGGAAATCATTTTGAAATTATTTTTGTAGTCAATTGAATGCTTTGGAGTAAATAGGATCAGTTTTGCTTCTTATGTTTAAGCAGCTATATATCAAACAGCCAGGCTAATATGGTGGAGAAAGACTCTTGGCTGAGTTGTTTTGATTTATTTATGCTTTTAGAAGAAAAGCGGATTGTTAAGCCATACTGTATAATAACAGATTGTTTGGAAGTTAGGTGAAAATCATTAATGAATACAATGAACAGCAGCAGGCTTGTAATGGGAAGAAGAGAGGAGATGCAATGTTGTTATTTTACTGCCTCTTGACTATTTAAGAGGTAGCTGGAGAGGCAGGTTATTGAATTTTCATGTATTCCTATTCAAGGTAGTTTTTGAAGCAATTTCTGGTGAAATACTATGTGAAAGCTTTGGGTAAATCTAGGAAGAGTTCTCCGACTAAGTTCCAAGAGCCTTGATATTTATTAACAGATGTTACAAAACTAATGAGAGCTGCACATGGTCCATGAAAAGGATGAAACACGTGCTGTGTACAGGGGAGCGGAGTCAGTTGTCAGAGAAGAAGCAGAGAAAATGAGTATTTGGACTCTTGAAGCTGAAAAGCTCTCCACCAGATAAAACCAAACAAAGCATTTTAACTCAATTTTGCATCCAGGAAAAGTTAACTACTGTGCTTCTTACCATTTAAATCAGTTTTATGTGGTTCCAGTTTTTCTGAATCTGAAATTAAGATATTAATTGAAGGCATTTAATAGTCTACACTGTTTTTCAAGTTGTTTTTGTTGTGTGCCTAGGCATTTAAATCAGTTTTAAGTGAGGTTCATTTTTCTGCATTATTTATCTCCTGTGAATCTGGCGCTAGAGATGTAGGCCAGTATTCATAGTTGTTTGCACAAATGCAGTAGGGGTATCCATGATGTCTGTAAGTGAGCATAGCTAAGGATTGGTTCATAGAAGCCATTGACAGTAATGTGCAATGCCTTAATTATAATGAGATGTAAATGAGACATTTTGTAAAGTGGCATATGTTAATGAAGTGTTCTTGCAATTCCTAATCCAATATCTGTGCTGTATGCATATTCTCATTGCTGTGTCTCTAATATCTACTTTGCAATCCACAAACTTGCCCCAACAATCCCTTAACTAGTTTGTCAAAGTGTACATAATCACTAAAAAGACATCAAAATTAATTTTTGTCAAGCAATCCCTTCAGCAGTTTGTCCAAGTATGCACAAGCACTAAAATGACATAAAATAAATTATTTTCCCCAGTGATCACTTCAATAGTTTGACCACATATGCAAGCACTTCACTGACACCAAAATGAACCAGTTTCCCCAGGGAACCCTTCAATATTTTGACCATGTGTGCATAAACACTAAAAAAACCCTAAAATTAATAATTCCCCCAGTGAAATCTTTAGTAGTTTGGCCATGCATGCACAAGCACTAACATACACTAAAACAAACATTTATTGAAGTGAAATCAATAACCATACATTCTTTTAAAAGTATGGCAGTATTAATTTTTTTCCCTTTGAGTCAACTAATTAATTTGCCACCAAACTCACATATTTCATGGGTAAAATGGTGCTTACTGGCGTAGGTTTGGGGTCCCATAAATGTTTTGTTTGAAAATGAGGCTATTTTACATTTATCTCTATGAATCATAGCAATGCACAAATCCTCATAATAGCTCTCACCCTAATGCTTATGACTTAAGCATGTTACACTTTTGTCTTAGGAAGGTGTGTTTACCAAAATGCTGCCATATTTCTGTGGTCAGAGTGAAAAACCGTATTTGCATAAGGACACAGCACCGCTCCTTGTGGATTACCACTATGAACTTTTGAAGGCCAGGATTTTAAACAATGCCCATGAACTGATTTTAATTTTATTGTCTCCACTGTTACTTTTCTGAGCTCTTAAGTGGAGTAATTGGCATTGCTTATCAAATTCCGTGTTTTAGTCACTTTTCAGAGTTAAAACAATCTGCCAGCTTAGGTCAGCTGTGTGAGATATTTCTAGAGCATGTGGTACCAAACAAACCATCTGGACTCATTTTTCATCCAGTGAAGTACATTTGAACTACTGCACTTATCTTCCATTTATATCAGCTTTGTTGTTTCCACACCCATCCACTATTTTTCCTCTTTGGATTGCCTTGTAATTACTTGTAGCTATTTGCTTGATTTTTTTTTCTGGTACCTTTTCATTTTGGCTAACTAAAGTGTGATTTTATACCAAGAACACTGAGACTGCAATTCTGGGGGCATTAGAATGCTAACCTGGTCTATATGAGTTAGGAAACATACAGTGAGGCTTAAAGGGGGGTTGTTTCATTGGACTGTGGAACTTTTAGTCGGTTTAGTTACTTTTCATTGAGTTTATAAACTTGGCATGTCTGAGCAGCTCTTTAATCACTTCCACAAAACTCAAATGTTTGGCATCCTTGTCTGTGTTCTTATAGTGATTGACTGTGTTCGTTTTTCCATGGTCTAGCTGCTGCTAGTGTGCTTTGAAATTGCCTTAAAATCTGCATTCCTCAGTGTTGGCTTGTCTGCCTAGAATTACATTGTAATTACTTGCTGTAGCTAGTTGTTTGATTTGTTTATGGTAGACTCGTCTGAATTGGGACACACATGGATTCTTAAAATAAGGTTGTTTCATTGGGTAGAAGCATTTTTAGTTGGTTTACTCATTTTTCTTTGAATCTATAAATTCTGCTGCTCATCACACAGCTGCATTTACAGTGCTGTGTATAGACACAAGCACTTAGAAACTAAATTTTCCCTATAAAAGAACTATAACTTTACCCAATTCTCAGTGGCACAAAAAAACAACTTGTTTGCATCTGAGGACCACTGCCACACAAATGCAGGCATACATAGCCTCACTGTAGTTGCTGGCCTCACAGAGCCCGTGTTATCCTGCTGTAGAACCTCTTGTAATTTACCTATAAAAGACCCGACACCATGGATGAGGATTTTTCCAATTTCTCCACCACCAGCTTCCTATATATGGGCATCCTGGGAAAATGTAAGAATTGTTTAATTTTCACTGACAACTAACTAATCCTTAAAGAGATGGATACAGTATGTGAGAGATCTAATTGCACAGTGTCACTGGAGACAAGACTCTCACACAAAATAACTCAATATAACAATCACTTTGTTGGTAGCATAAGCATTACACCTGCCACACAAAGTATTGACCTAACACATAGACCAACATATGTTAAAGCAGTTATAAGCAACCTTCCTAAACCGTAAAGTCCTTCCAGAAATTTGTCCTATAAATAGAATCCTCAGCACCCCAAAAACACTCCACCAAAACAACACATAAAGCCATACCCTTTAGAGCCTCAACTACAAAGCCCATAAGGCAAGCCAGCACACTACCCAAGATTGTAATCATGGGACAATCCATTGCAAGACACAAGATGTCCTGATAATAAGACTGAATGAGGAGAAAAATCATGTTCAGTTGTCTATCAAGGGCCAGGATCTGCCAAATCACCCATGCACTAAAGTCATTAGACCACAAGTAACAGTAAATCTCAGTCATAGACCATATGGGTGTAAATGACCTGAGATGTACCTCCCTGGACTACACGAAGAGAGACATTATGGAGCTCTCAGACTATATGTCTTAGGCTGGTATGTACCTAGCACTAAGCAGCAATCTATCTTCACCGAGGATGGTGCCACAAAATGTACAAAAGCTGATTGAGATCAAACAATTGGCTTAGTTTCTGGTGTCATTCTAAGGGGGGTACAACATTTGTCAGCATGGAAAGATATGGTCAACAGACCACACTGCTTTGCCAAGTAGGGTCTACACCTGTCCCTTGTAATCTTTCAAATATTGGTTAAAACATTGTCCTCTCCACAGTGTCTTTTTAGGCAATGCCAAACTGACAAAACTCCTGACACAGGAACACCAACCCAAGGGAATCTATAGCTCAATGCCAGGAGCATAACAAAGAAACTCCAGTCCCTCCAGGCCCTTCACACCCTGGGAAATGTGGACATTTGTGTAGCTACTGACTTGTGGTTTAAAATGGAAAACAGTACCCCAGCAGTGCAGGGCTACAATGCTTTCCACACTTTTAGGTCAGGTACTGCACAGGCAGAGAGCAAAACTGGACATGTCTCAATCTATATCAACACTAAACTCACCTAAGAACTAGTCAAACAAGATGAAATACTTGAACTTCTCCATGTCCAGATTTCCATAGTCAAAGTCTCAAATCATATCCTTGCTAGCTGTAGACCCCTTTGATGACCCAAGATACCCATAACTTGTATTTGGACTTACTGGAAGACTCAAAATTTAACCCAATACCATATTCATGGGTGACTTCATCTACCACACTATAGATTGGGATACTCGCATGATGCCAAAGTTACATGCCCAGAAATTCTTGGACTTGTAAACACAAACTTTCTGGACCAGATAGTCCATATGCTCACTATGGGCACAGACATAAATGATCTGGTAATCACAAACATGGAAGAATGCTGCAACCCCCCCCATGTAGATTCCTTTCTTGTAAGGTCAGACCACAAAGTCGTCTTCTTCATAATAAAAATCAGTTCTGTGATCCTGGCTGACCCTGTAACATTTAAGAACTATTCTAGGGCAAACTTCCAACTATTAAGTGATAACCTGTCAAAATTTCATGACGCTCCAAACTCTGAGAACAAAACTACCTGTGCAGAATTGTTCAAAAAAACCCGTACACTTATCTCAATAAATGGAGAAAGACAGCTGTGCCTACAAAATAAGCCTTGAACTAACTCAAAAAATAAACCTCCCTGGTAGAATCCAAAGATCAACAGCCAAGATTAGGAAGTGCCACTCATGTCATGATAAAAATGATCTCATCAATCTAAATAAACAATTAAGAGGGAAATTAAGTCTACTAATGCCAGATTTGAGGTAATGATAGCCTCTCAGGCAAAGGACAACCACAATGCTTTCTTTAGCTATGTGAGAAACCTCAAAGGCAGCATACTGTACTGTGCAGAACTGATTGTAAATGAAGTCACTTACATGCAGCTGGAAGATATAGCAAATCTGCTGGCCAACAAGTTCAGGTCCAATTTAATCCCACTCTCCCCCACCCCAGGACATACCCGAGATGTACTATCTCAGGCCAAAAACACTGCATCAATGGGCCCTGCTAAAATCCCAGAATGCCTCCTAAATTGTCTGAAACATGACCTATCAGGACCACAGGAGTCACTGTTTAATCATAGCCTCCAGACAGCCTTGGCCCCACATGAATGGAAAACTGCAACACTCATCCTTCTGTATAAGGCTGGGCCACTAACAAACCCTATTAACTATAGAACTGTAAGTCTGACTAGTCTCATATGCAAAGCCATGGAAAGAATTATCATGGAAATGATTAATAAGGACATAGAGAACCTGTAATCTCTGGATCTAACCCAGTTTGGTTTCATCAAGAGGAGATCATGTGTAATTAACCTAGTGTTCTTCTTTGAGAAGGTCACCAAGGCAATGGATGAGGGGAAATTGTGCATACTGCCTACCTTGACCTGGCTAAGGCATTGATACTACATTCCACTCAGGCATTGTAAGCAAACTCACAGCTATAGGCATAAACATGTACGTTACATAATAGCTTGCCATCTGTCTCTCAGATAAGACCCAGGAAATTAGGATAGAGAAGAGCACCTCTACAAAGCAGAGTCCCTCTGTGCTGAGTTTGCTTTTGGCATCTACTTCTTAGAAGTAAAAGCCAATGTCAAGGGCCACTGGCTGACCAGGTCTGCATATAATTTCAAACCAGAAACAGTCATAGAATCCCTTCAAGACACTAACATCCTACAGGAAGGACCAACACAGACCAATGACTGGTGACAAAGCCACAGTTTAAAACTCACTACAAAGAAATGCATAACAGTACACTTGAGTCATCCATCGTAAGAAATTGCCTCATAGGTAACACTCCCTTAAGAGTAGAACCAGTATTCAAGGATTTGAGTATATATGTAGATAACTAACCTGGCTGTTCACCAGCATTTGTCTAAGGTAGTAAGAAAATCATTCTATGCTGCTCAACAGATAATCAAAGACATGGGCATCTAGTTCAAGGAAGTCATTGTTCCATTGTATTCAGCCCTTTTCAGACCCATCATTGAGTACAACACTCCCTTTGGTATGTAGCTGACCAAGCGCATGCAACAACTGGAATATCCATAGAAGTCGCTTACAAAAAAAATAAAGGATGTAAACAGCATGTCCTATGCACATCACCTCAAAGTGCTATCTCTATATTCTACACTCTGTTTCCTCCAGACTTCAGTCCCACTCTGATGTACCTTTTGCATATCCATAAAACAAATAGCATCAGAATTACTCAATCTAGGGATTTAACTTTGCTTGTGACATAAATAAGACATGTTGGAGGGACAGGTATGGGTTTCAGAGAATTCCCCTCTTTTGGAACAGGCTTCTCATCCATGTGAAGCATAGCTCTTCCCTTGTCCTATTCAAGAGGAACATGGACCACTGGATGGGAAATCAAAAATATACCAAGGACCTAGTACAAATGTCTCTAATGAACAGAGGCAGTCTGTAAATCTTAACCTAGTGTACACATTCCCCCTTAAAATAGCCTCTAACGCACATACATATGCTAGATACAATTGGGATGATTGGCTAGGTTTATCAAGACCCCAGTGATTGTTAGCTCAGCATGATATAAACATATGGATACACTTTACCAGAAGTTTTGAGAGTATAGACATTATGGCTATAGGCATGAAGTTTGAGATCTCTTTGGATTTTCCACCCTAATGGAGAGGAAGAATGTAGTTCTTTTTCCATGGGGTTGGGATGTGACTTTCAGTGATGGTGCAGTTGATAAGGACTGACATAGGAAAAACTAGGACATCATCAGCAATTTTTAAGTGCTCAGATGGTATGTTATTAATAAGGGTCATAGGTTTTATGGTTAGAAATAATTTTTTGATTGTAGAAATTGAGACTATTTTGAATGCAAGTATGTTGGGGGAAAATAAGAGAGTAAAGGCACCTGTGTCTGCCTGTGCTGAGGGTTTAATTAGAGGGGTTACTTTTTGGATTAAGTGGGTATTGAATTTCCTGGTTATGTTGTTAGTCAAGCTAAATGAAGTAGATAGATGTAGGTTATGCTGGTGCATTGGATTTTAATAGCTGGTTGATTTTATTCAAAAAGATTTGGTGTTATTACAATTTGCTGCCTGTATAGTACTATAGTAGTTTTTTATTGGTTTGGATTTGATTTTCAATGGACATTTATAGTTTTGATGGGCAGCTATGGTTTTAACTTGCTGTCATTTATTTCTAGGATATGCCTCTCTTTTTAATAAGTAATTTAATACTTTTTAGAGCCAAAGTGCTGGATTCATCATAATTCATTTTGTTCTTATTGGAACTAAATAATTTAGTATGTTAAATAAAATATAGTTCTACAGAGCTACAGTTTCATCAAGTGGAAATGTTTGAAGGTCCCGCCAGTTAACTGATTCTAGTGCTACAATGTATTGGTCCTTGCTAAAGGAGCAGAGATTAAGAGCAAGGTTGTACAGATATTGTTTTTGGTTAGGTTTATGATGCCTTATTGTGAAGATGGGTAACTGATCGCTTAAGGTATTGGGAAAGGCAACTATTGAAAGGACTTGAAATGATTTTGTCTGGGACATTAGAGATAATCCAATCTAAGGCAAAGTATCTACCAGAATGTTTTTTTACCTTGTGGAAGCTGAAATAAGTTGAGTGAAACCATATAGATTAATGACATTAGAAGGACTGTTACTGTCAACAGTTTGTCAGTCAATATTCAGGTCTCCTAAAATGATTGTCTGATGCCCAGGAGAGAAGTTCTTCAGCAATAAGTATGTTATTTCTTTTGGGAAGTAAGATCCTATAATGCAAAGGCTTTTGTGAGCATTGATTTGCAAGGATGCTATAATTATTTTGGCATTGCAAAATGGGGGTGGGCTTATCTGAGACCTAGAGAGCTTTAAGGTATTCTTGTAGATAACAGCCACCCCACCACCTTTTTCATTAGTTCTGTCTAGTCTTAAAGTGTTATATCCTTAGGGTAAGATTTCTTCATCTTTTATTTCTTATTTACACAAAGTTTCTGTGGCCACTAGTTTTTCAGGGGGTGTTGGTAGGCTACCCAGGCATGCACCTCAGAAAGTTTGTTTTTTATACTTCTAAGGTGAATGGTGCATAGGTGTAGAATGCATAGGCTTGATGGATGACTTGTGATTTGGCAGACTTATTATTTTGTTGAATGGCTGCAGGCCTGGGTTAGGATAGGTGTTACCACATGTTTCTGACTGAAAAGACAGCAGGGGATATGTTTATGGTGTTTCAGTTTCAGCTTTGGTATAGAGGAAGTTTTCTTGATTATAATATTGTTGCGGGTATAATATTTTATTTTAAAGAGATGGACAGTACCACAGGAGAAGAGAGTAGGGGCTTTTAATACTTGGAGATGTATAATGTTTCGGAGATTACTGAGATAAATATGGAGAGTTGTGTATAGAGGTAGGTGTTGGAAGATGTAAGGAGGCAGCAGTTGTGAGGGCTAATAATAAAATTGTGTAGAATAGTGTTGTAGATGTGGTGTAATTAAGAATAAAACTGAATTAGGTGAGAGAGGATTCATGAGTGTGAAGAGTAAAAAGAAAATACATCCTGATGTGATACTGGAAAAAAGTGCTTATTTTCGACTGTTTTCTGCACTTCTATTTTACTGCTCATCTATTTAATCTGTGCAACTGTTTTTTAGTCTTCTTTTTGTTGCCTGTTAGAGCTGAATATCTGTTAATGTTTGTGACATTTGTAGCTTGTAATGAAATCTTTTGTCTAGAGAGGCCTAGCTGTTTCCTTGTGGGAGAGAGAATCAGTATGGTTTGATCTAGCTAGAAGTATTCCTGCAACAATGTATAATTTTGATTGGATAATTTGGCTGGTTTATGTTTCTCTGCCTTTAATAGCCAGTGTTTTAAATCAGTTTATACTTGTTTGCTCAAGCAGTTCAAAGCTGCAGTGAGATAGGCCTGCTGCCATTTGCTCTGCTGTGATACTGGAAAAAGATAAGTTCTTATTTTCAACTGCTTTCTGCACTTCTGTTTTACAGCATATCTGTTTAATCTATGCAACTGTATTTTTAGATCACTTCCATGTGCCCAGCTGCTGTTGTTATCTTAAAGCTTGGTGGCACTGAGTTGCCCATCTCTAGTATGAAGTTGATACTGGACACTCTCCCTAGTCACATTATTTGAGCTCATTCTACTATTTATAGTGAGAACTTTATAAAAGCCCACCCCTTTAGCTTCTCAACCTTGAATTATCTTATTATCTTCTGTCTCCTCACTTTCTGCTAAAAAAAAAAATGTACAAATGTACCTCTTCCTACTTCATTTTGCTGCTTGTGCTTAGGAGTTCAACTGCATTTAGTTTGCCATATTTATGCATTTATTACTGCTCGTTGGTAGCATCATTAAATTGATGACAGTATTCTACTGAATTGCTGCTTTATTTGTACTGTCTGTTACTGTTGTGATTGTGAGCTACTGTTTTAAAGCAGTCTACTGATCAAATATATTTCATTGCTATCTGCTGCAATTCAACACTGTTTAATTGCATTTTACTGCATTTCATTGCTGTTTAACTGTATTTTTTCATACTGCGAGTTCTGTTCTTTTGACTATAAGTGATTAATCTGTGCTTCATTGTGAGTTTGTTTTACTGTGTTCATAACCTTAAAATCGAGTAGCATAGTCTAAATACAGGTTGGCTGCATCCAGAGCTTTAGCTACATGTTTTTTTAACCCTTTTTGAGGTATTCCAGCTACAAAATTAAGAAAAGCCTTTAACTGGAAAAGCCCAGGCCCAGATGCTGTACCTAACTTTTGATTAAAAGTATTAACATCTTTGCACAAAGATTTAGCCATGAATAAGAACTATTTATATTCTCACTCTGAGCAGACACCAACCTGACTAACAACAGGTAAAACAATTCTCTTACTTAAGTGTAAACCTGCAAGCTACCCCAAAAATTATAAACCAATAACTTGTCTTCCGATGACTTATAAACTATACACAGGGAAATGATGCCAACAGAGTTTATAGTCATTTAGAAGAAAACTCAATTATGGCAGTAGAAAAAAAGGACAATAAAAGAAAGTCATATGGAACACAGGATCATTTGTTGTTAAATAAAGTTATAGTGGAGAACTGTAAAAAGGGGAAGAATCTAAGTATGACATGGACTATAAAAAGCCTTTGATAATATCCCACATTCATGGATAAAAGAGTGCTTAAAATGTATAACATAAACCCTACACTGATCAACTATATTACAGTGACCATGAAACAGTGGCAGAACATTTTGCAATTAAGCCATGATAAAGGACAAATTATTATCCCAGGGATAGAAAATTCAAAGGGGGATATTCCATGTGACTCTCTGTCGCTGTTGCTATTCTGCCTTGCCCTTAACCCATTAAGCTGTCTACTTAACAGCTTAGGCCATGGCTATAATTTGGCTCCTAGAAAACAACAAAATCTAAAGACTTCCCATCTTCTCTTTGTTGATGATTTAAAATGGTATAGCTCATCAGATGAGGAACTGAAATTACAGCTGCAGGTTGTCAAGCATTTTTCAGATGAAATTAGAATGTCATTTGGTCTTGATAAATGTGCAAAATCAACCTTTAAAGCAGGAAAACTGCAGCACCAGGAAAACATCAGTTTGGGAAAAGAATGTGATATAAAAGAACTTGAGAAAGAGGTAGTGTATAAATACTTGGGAATTGATGAAGGATCAGCAATAAAACATGAACAAATGCGAATAAAACTTAGTGAGGAATACTTTAGAATACTTAAATTAATCCTGAAAACAGTGTTGACATCTAGGAACAAAATCCAAGCTATAAACCAATTTGCTTTTCCTGTCCTAACTTATAGTTTTGGAGTGACTGATTGGCCCCAAAATGTGTTGGATAGATTAGATATTAAAGCAATAAGGATGGTTCATGCCCACCAAATGGTTGATAAAAATCAGTGCATACCAAGATTATATATTACCCATTCCAAAGGAGGGATGGGCCTCCTAGAAACTGATTACATGTATATATCTGCAATCATGGAACTCCACACATATCTGCTGACCTCACAAGACCCAAATGTAGTGAACGTTTTGAACATAAGAGAATAAATATAAGAAGACTTCACTGCTTAACCTAGCAGAAGCATATCAGTGTCAAGCAGGAATGGAAATCAAAGCAGAAGTAGATAAAAATCAAGCAGCAACTGAATGTGCCAAAAAACAAAAGAAAGAATATAAGGTGAAGGACCAGATGAGAGGGCAAGAAATGTGGAAAAAGCATAAATATAGTTGCAAGTATAGAAAACATCTGGAAGAACCTCATGTTGATTAGGAACGAATGCAGGAATGGTTAAGGAGAGGTGAATTCAAACCGAGAGATGAAAGGTTAATATCGGTTGCCCAACATAGTGGGCTACGTACATGCTGGTTTACAAAGTCCATTGAACATGTAGGAGAAACAGACAAATCTATGTTTTGTAAAAGTGAACTGGAAACTGTCTCACACCTCGTTGCTGATTGTGACATACTAATGGCAGAAGGAATGTATACTGAAAGGCATAATAATGTAGCAAGACTGTTGCACTGGGGATTATGCAGACATTATGGCATTGAGATGGCTGAAAAACACTGGAAACATGAGACACAAAGCATCATAAAAAATGATAACATCTACATTACATGGGATCATCCATTACCAACAGTTCAAAAGATAGATGCTAGAAAACCGGATATAGTGGTCCAACAAAAGACAAAAATAGCACTGATCATTGAAATCACCACACCCAGTGACTACAGTACCCTGTATACAGAGACACACAACGTTCTAAAATATCAGGATTTGTAAGCATAAACGAGAGCAATGCGGAAGAAAGATTTCCAGAAAGATCCAATACTAGTAGGAGCAACGGGTCATATAAAAAAAGAGTCTACAGTCATATTTACACATGCTACCAATACATGTAACTCCATACAAATTGCAGAAGGAGTCATTACTGGGAACGTAGCGGGTGCTGCAAAGAGTACTTTTGGCTGACATCAAAGAGTGAAACAATACTTATTTCATGAACTTTAATTGCACTTTGACTTAGGAATGGGGTCCATTCCCATCATGGTATTAGAAACCCAAAAGATTTGGAGAAATTAAAAAGGGAGAGGCCTGGCAGTATGATATCAGCATCAAAAGCAATTCCAGTGTTCCCAAGCAACAACAGGCTACACTAATGGGAGGCCTAGCAATATGACATCTGCATCGAAAACAATTCCAGTGCTCCCAAGCAACAGGAGGCTACACTAATGGGCGGCCTAGCAATATGACATCTGCATCAAAAACAACCCCAGTGTTCCCAAGCAACAGCAGGCTACACTAATAGGATGCCTAGCAATATGATATCTGCATCAAAAACAATTCCAGTGTTCCCAAGCAACAGCAGGCTACACTAATGGGAGGCCTAGCAATATGACATCTGCATCAAAAACAATTCCAGTGTTCCCAAGCAACAACAGGCTACACTAATGGGAGGCCTAGCAATATGACATCTGCATCAAAAACAATTCCAGTGTTCCCAAGCAACAAAAGGCTACACTAATGGGAGGCCTAGCAATATGATATCTGCATCAAAAACAATTCCAGTGTTCCCAAGCAACAACAGGCTACACTAATGGGACACCTAGCAATATGACATCTGCATCGAAAACAATTCCAGTTTTCCCAAGCAACAGCAGGCTACACTAATGGGTGGCCTAGCAATATGACATCTGCATCAAAAACAATTCCAGTGTTCCCAAGCAACAACAGGCTACACTAATGGGAGGCTTAGCAATATGACATCTGCATCAAAAACAATTCCAGTGTTCCCAAGCAACAGCAGGCTACACTAATGGGAGTCCTAGCAATATGACATCTGCATCAAAAACAATTCCAGTGTTCCCAAGCAACAACATGCTACACTAATGGGACGCCAAGCAGTATGACATCTGCATCGAAAACAATTCCAGTGTTCCCAAGCCACAGCGGATTACACTAATGGGAGGCCTAGCAATATGACATCTGCATCAAAAACAATTCCAGTGTTCCCAAGCAACAGCAGGCTACACTAATGGAAGTTCCTGCAAAATGAAATCAGCATAAGAAAAATTCCAGTGTTCTCAAGCAACAGCAGGCTACACTAATGGATAACTCAGCAATATGACACAAGCAACAACGTAAGGATCAAAAGCAATTACATTTACTGACCTTTTTAAGTGACCTATGTTCAGAGTACTGCAGGCTCTATGGAACTGTGTTAGTTAGCACCTGGGTGAAAACCTAGAAAGAAAAACTATATATGCCGACAAATGACAGTATATTGCTGTCCATAAAAAATGTTTTTTTCAGCTGCTGGTCGGTGTGCAGATGATAGGTAATTCCAATAAAAATGAGAAAGACGGAGAAACACAGCAGGAACTATAAAACTATTTTAAGACGGTTAGTGCTTTCACATCAGAGATGCTTCATCAGACCATAAATTTCATCAAAACTGACTTAACTATATATAAACCCTTACTATCAATTAAGACATCATTTACAAGCTCATTAATCAATTAGGTTAATACAATCCTTTTAAAGGTAAATGCATTTTATATAGCCCATACATCCTTACATATCCTATATAAAATTACCTACTAACTACTAAAATACATGCTATAAAAACAAATATAACATTATACTAAATATGACTATAAATTACTGACATCTCATTTTTAAATAGGGTTTAATAGATGTCCTGTCATTCAACCCAGGGTCCTTCTCAGCTTGCAGCTCTATTATCCATCTCAATTCACTCAGTTCCAATTTATTTTTCATGTCCCCCAAGCATAAATCCTGATAGATGCATTCTATCACTTTAAACATAAAATGATGTGTTCTATCTTTATCCAAAATGTGTTTAGCTAAAGGCTGCGGTCGGTGTGCAGATGACAGGTAATGTAATGTGTGCACTGCTTTCATTCCCATCACATGAGGCACTGTCACACTAGGAGGCAGAAGTTCTTACAGGCACTAATTCCTGCTGCACGGATGCTGCTGCTGCTGTGATCATCTTTGCTCACTGCCACTCTGAAAGTTCCCACATGACTTATGCTGTTATAGTGGCTATAACTTGCTGAACATGTAATACAATGGATGTATCACAACCTGCTTTCAGAGCTGCTTATCTGCATTTCATTATGCACTCATTGAACTGTGAGCCTTCATTTGCCATGTCATTAATATAGCCAGGTCTGTACTCTGATTCCTGCACTGCTTTCCATGTTGCATAGTACTATTAGCCAGTACTGTGAATCACAACTTACCTGCAAGAAGCAGCTTCAGTATAACAGCAGACTGCTCAGTATGCAGGGAGACTATTAATACCAGCCAGTTTGGAGTCATTATATATTCTTTCCTAATGTGTCAGTCATTAGTCTTTCATTGTGCATCTATACCTTATTGTTGTTAATCTGTCCAAGACTAAGTCAAGACTTATAAGCAGGTCAGTGAGCTACCCAGAGCTTGTTTTAAAACAGCTCACTGTTTTTTTGCTATGTTGGTTACTGCTTATGACTTTACATTGGTTAAATTGTGTACATCCATCTGAATATGCCTCCTTCATGCTAGGAAGTTTTACAGCCATGCAGAGAGGTACAGGAGTGATTTCTATTATTTATTCACAGCTAATGTCTGTCAGTTAGCTATGATCATAGCAACATTTTTTAAGTATTTAATTACCACTGAGTATGTGCTAATACCTAAAATCTCAAATGAAATTCTGTGAAATGAAGTAATACTTCCTGCATCCTTCATATGATCGTACAAAGTCTTCACTGTTTCTGTATCTTGGATTATCACTTCTTATCATATTGGGGTGATCTCTTGAAAAATCTTCTGTTATATTTTTGTATCTAATCAGACTGTCAGCCATGTTCATAAGCTGATTAGGAGTTACTGGATCCAGCAGCTTTCTGCCTCTTGTGTCTCAGCCCCTTGCAGAACAGATGACACACATGGATCAATTTACATGGTAATAATTGGATCTACATGCCACAGAAGGTTGATATTCATTGTGACAGCTTGATTAACATGAAAAACTTTCCAAGACTGGTTGTAGCCTTGATATTCCAATGTGCACTGCTCTCCATTTGTTTTATACTGTAAATGCTCAGGCATGGGAAGAAAATAGTCACAGGTTGCTTTTTCTTATATTTATGCATTTTTTTTATTTAAGGGGCATAATTACTGCTCACACTAAGTATATTCATTCATAGCTCTCAATTTCTTTGCTCAAGAATTCTGGACAATGCCTAAGACAATAGCCCAAAATCAGCGACAGGTTTTAGATATTTTAATAATTGACTTAAACAGTTAATAGTAGAATAAGTTTGTATCTACATGCATTTTCTGAACAGTAAGAATAATGAAGTTCTAATGTCTGCCATTACTGACTGACTGTAATTGTCAATGATTTAATAAAATATTATTTTATGAGGGACAGAGTAAAACCATGAGGCAAAATCTAGAACATTCTGCAAAATCAAGGACATTCTGAAAAATCAACAACAGTTAACAAGCATGTATTCATCATCTACTGTTGTTACGTCCAGTTTTTCCTTCAACCTTGTTAGATTTTCTATTTTGGTATTGACCACCGGTTTAGAGCAGATTTGGGTGTTACCTTTGAGACTGCGGACATATGTGAAGAAGGCTTGTCCTTAGTAGATGTGGCTATTTTGGACTTGAAATTAGCCTTAGAGGATTTTATCAGTGACCCTATTTGTCTGAACAAGCAACACCACATACACAAGTGCCATAGATATAGCCAACCGGCTGACAGGTTCAGTGAAAAGATCACCCCCCGTCCCCATCATCAATAAACCAGGACATTCCCAGCACCTGCCCCGCTCCCCTCATCACCAGGGAACAGGTCTTTATTGCCCCATCAAAAGCAAAAAATACACTCTCCATGGGACCCGTTAACATCCCTGACTGTATCTTACATAAACTCAGGCATGAGCTCTCAGCTCCATTAGGCACCCTATTCAACCAAAACCTGAGCACTGGCTTTGTCCCACCTGAATGGAGGACAGCCACTGTTGAAACAACTTAATGTAGCACCCAAAGGACGACACAGGAAGGATAAAACCAAATGCAATGTTTATGAAGCACTTTCCATCAGGTTCGCTGACCCAACTTCCTCAGATAACAACCAAGTGATGCAAACAAGATTTAAATCCATTCAAAATCCATTCAAGATATCATGTGATAAGGTCATTTACATAATAAATTGCTAGCAATTAACTACATAGTATCTCATTACATTCTTTAAACTGCCTTGCTTTTAAAGTAATATCCTAACTGATAAAAATGTTAAACAATTAACTACAAAAACAAGTAAAAATAAGTGAAAATAAATATTCAGTACTTTAAATAGAATGAAAGCCATTGAACCTTACAATGTACTGCAAGGATCCATCTTGTGGCCTCTACTGTTTGGGATATACTTTTCTGAGGTGCAAACCAAAACCAGTGGTCTGTGGCTGACCAAGTTTGCAGATGACTGCAAGCTGGGTGCTGTCTTAAATTCCCCAATTGATGTAAACATTCCCAAGATGGCCTTACCCAAACTAAATGCCAGGAAATGCATCATTATCCCCTCTGGGGTAAATGTCATCCCCACTAATTATCCCATTAATAATAATGTACTAAGCAAGCAATCAGTCGTGAGGGACTTGGGCACCCAGGTTGATAGATGCCTGACTTTTGACCACCACATTGCCTCCATTGTACGGATGGCTTTTTACATGGCTCATCTCATAAATAAGGGTATTTCATCCAGGAACAAGAAGGTCATAACATCCCTGTATTCCTCCCTTATCAAACCCATTATCCAGCACAATGCCTCCTTCAGTATGTACCTTGCCAAGCAGATGCCCCAACTGGAGAGACCACAGAAGATCCTGACCAGAAAAATTAAGGGTCTCAAACACCTATCCTATACAGATAGGCTAAAAGCCCTGTCCCTTTACTCAGTCTCATACAGATTGCTCAGAGGTGATCTATGTCTGGCATACAAGGCCATCTCAGACTCAGCCTTGATGAAGTTGCTGCATATCCATAAGTCAAACTCCACTCACACAACCCACATGCCAAGCCTTAACCTGGTCTGTGATATTAATAGAACTTGTTGGTGGGATAAATTTGTGTCCCAAAGACTCCCCCATTTGTGGAATAGACTCACTATCTATGTCAAGCAGAGTACCTCTCTAGCACTCTTTAAGAGGAACCTGGATGGCTGGATAGAAAACAGAAAATACACCTCTGGGATCCCACCTGTGTCTCTGCTGGACAGGGGAAACAGATTCTGGTTTTGAGGGAACATGGGCAAAATTCTTGGCTAGGCTTATAAGGGCCCATGGGCCAATAACCTAGTATCATCCTATGAACCTATGAACCTATGGTAGCTTTTCTTCCCTGTCCTTTTTTTGGGCTTAGGCCTTTTCTTTATTTAATATGCTTTCTGGTTCAACTATTTATGTCTGTAACAAACAAATTCCATCTGCTAGCAAGCTGATCTATCGATTGCTTTGCGTTTGGCCTCAGGGTAATATTTATCCATGTTACATATCCTCTGATTTTAACAATGAACTCAAGGTACGAGAACCGTAAAGACTCCAGGCCCTTTCAGCTCATGTGTCAGGAAATTCAGGATCTTTCTGCAGTGCCCTCTTCCTCTTCATGAAAGAGGGGTGCTCTAAAATTTGACCACAAATCAAAACATAAAAGCTTTAATTAATAGGAGTTTTCATTGTATTCATTAAAGGTTTGCTGTGTAAGGAATTGCCTTCGCAAACAAACAAATTATAAAACTGTTCCATTAACTTCTTCGTAACTACTCTGTCAAGCTTATTCCCTTTCTTTCCATCATCCTTACCCAGTCGCATCTATCAGCACTTCTACTACACTCACTCCCATATTCTTACCCTTGTCTTTGAAACCTCCTACATAGCAAATGTATTAACTATTAATTGATGCTATCCCTCTATTGCATATACAGTTATAGAACAGAGTGCCAACTCTTTTACTCATGATATGCAAAATATTTGTTTGAGTGCTACATTCATATTAGCTGCTATCTGTTCTACAACATTTGTATTTATGTATATGCCAGAAGTTATTGTCACCTTAATATTTCTGGTGCACAGTCATCAGTCTGGATGTTTTTTTTTTTACTCTGTTAACTCTGACTGTACAAATCCAGCAATGAGAAGACCTGTGCTTTTCAGGCATGAGTCGCAAAGACTGTAGGATAGTGGCCCTGAATTGAGAAAGGCAGCAACATTTCATGTGGCTCCCCAACACCATGTAGAAAAATATGCAAATGGGGGTTGATGATGATGATTATGATGAGTTAAAAGTTTTCCTTTCCTTCCCAGGCTATATTACAATGGTAGTATTTTAGTAAATCTCTGACCAACTATATCACCAGTCATTAAATCAACCACATACAGTTGAAGCATGCAATACTCAAAATAAAAAAATAATGTTTTATGCAGGGGTCTTGCCTCTGCAGCCCCCACTACTTACATATATATATATATATATATATATATATATATATATATACCAACAGTGATATCACACAACCATGGGGAATGGGCAAAATCCCTCTCCCCACTGTGCATCAAAATGCTGGCATTGTGTGACAAAGATGCATTTCAATACAGACACCTACAAAAAGTATAGCGAATGTGCAACCAAACAAATGTTATACATCATGATTTATGTTAAACTAAAAAAGCATTTAAAATTATTTCATTCTAAACTTTAATAAGCAAAACCTTACCTTTAAGCAGGAAAGTGCATGAATATTATGCAGTAAAGCAGAGCAAAACTCATCAGAGGACTGCCAAAACAATCATAACTTTTATTTATTTATTGTATTCAACTATAATAATGTGCTGTTTAAGTAAGATACTTGTTTGTTGCTAAAGATTTGGTCTGCAGACCATTACTACAGAACGTTGTAAGACGAGTGCTGTTACCTTAGACTAATGATACTTCTCATGTTGTACAAATGAAAGTAATATGGCAAATGGAAAGAGTATAGTAAGAATTAAAAAACACAACAAAAACATGCATCTGTAACTCAGTCTGCTTTCAAATGAATGAATGATGTTGACCTTTTTAAAAAGCATCTGGATTATTCTTTGTTTAACATAACTGTTTTAGTTGCACTCACTTTGTATGGCATAAGCAGTCTTAACAATTGTCATAACAAGAAACCTAACATATTGAAAGACGAGACACCTGTTCAGTGAAAGGACACTGTATTGCATCACCAAGAACCAGTTCCAAAAAGCACCAAAATGAAATTTTTTTAAGAGTCTGACACTAAAAAGCAAGACATACAGTAAGCCTGAAATGAGCACCTGTATCCTTTCTTATCATCATTCTTTTGAAATGTTTTATTATGGTCTATAAAGGCAGTGTAATCAATACTGTATTATGCTAAACAACTAGAATCATAAAGAATCCAAAATGTAAACTAACCTTTTATGCCAATATGACATACAGATGCACATTTAATAATTTTTTTCAAAAGACAAGCATTTTAACAGATGATATTATTCCATCAGGGACATGCACACCTTTCAGAATGTATTATTTTGAAAACCATATAGCCTGTTAATAATAAAGATCACTCCCAAATCTCTTGCTTTGAGTAAGTTACATGACTAACAAATAATTAGTAGGGTTACTAACTTTTCTGCGGGACATTTTTGTGGAAATGAGACTTTTCTGGACAAACCAACCATACCCATAACTACTGAAAAGGACTGAACTTGACTTTTTTGCCAAAATGAAGGCTTATTCTCATAACATTTATGTTTCAAATAATAGTTAGGTGTTTCAGATACAAAATAATTGTTTAATGCAAATGTTAAAGAAAATTTTAAAATATTTTTTTCCTAAAATATCAGGACATTTCCCATTTTTTATTTTTTTCTCAGATGGCACAACTCCCCAAACAGGGCCTCTCCTGCACAAAATGAGAGAGATGGTAACCCTAATAATGAAAAACTGGCTAAAATTAGGTCACATATTCCAGTAAACATAGAAATTAATTTTTCCTGCAGATTTATCAGGCATTTTTTGACTGCAGAGAACGATAAGCTTATAACTTAACTTACAGACAGTGAAACTTCAAGAAGCTCTGTGACATCACCCATATAGTTATATGAATAGACTAGTTGCCTCTGAACAGAATATTATTCTCACTAACTACCAACATGAAATTGTAGTTTCCCATCTAGTCAGTGAGGCAGACTTTAAAATCAGACAAGGAGCACATTGCTTGATATGTACAGGGAGTCTATTCCAAAGGAGGGAAAGACATTGTTTTATTAGCCTATTGCACCTAACATAGTGGACGTTAAGGTCTTTGGATTAGGTGTTTGCCAGACCAGAACCAAAGCTTGCTTACCATGCAGCTGGTGCCATTCTTGATCTGGTACCCTTCAATTCTTAGCTGCTAAGATGTGGAGTAAAAAAAGCTACAGCTGCCTCTCTACTAAGGCTCAATGTTCCTTTTCTCTTTGTTCAGTGGAACAGCTGCCTCTGTACTGAGGATCAATGTTCCTTTTCTCTTTTTGTTCAGTTTGCATTCCTCAACTATTTAAGCTAAAGAACAAAGGAAAAAAAAAGGCTATTGTTTTAAACTGTAGCAGACTGGTTGCTACAAATACAAATGTATAATGTGGGAGTGGTTTGCTAAAGTCACAATACTACCCACTAAACACTTGATTGTTTCGGTGCACCTCTATTGAAGAACAATGTCCATTTTGCCCAAACTTGCACTTGTCCCTTTTCCTAATCCGGCACTCCCATGTTGAGAAACAAGCTCTGTTTTCCCACCTTGATCTTGCACCCCTAAAAAAATAAATAAATAAATAAATATATAAATAAATAAAAACTTCTGTTTTAAACTGTAGCAGACTGCTTGCTCCAAGTACAAATGCACATTGTAGCAAGCTGTTTACTACAGTCACAATACTGCCAACTAAGAAGTCCATTACTTCAGAGCTTTAGCCCTAATACTAATTCCATTATCAGCATTCATTAGTTTCTGAATGCTGGTACTGTAATTATTGGCAACTATTGATAATGCCCTCTAAGTCTTTTTGTCAGGGGTGGCTGCCCTTTTTGACCCACCCTAACTACTCTTTTGTGTCGGACTGTTCTATCAAGGTAGATGAAGTTAAATATTTAGAACTAGATCTCTAATTGTATGAAACACAAGGCACAGACATGGAGTAGAATGAAAGTTTTTTTTTAATCCCACAGGACAGCTTGTTCACTGGGCATAGACACAGATTAGAGTAAAAGTTGTTGTTTTAATCCCACAGGACAACTTGTTCACTGGGCATAACATAGAGTAGAGTGAAAGTTGTTTGTTAATCCCGTGGGACAGCTTGTTCACTAGGCAGACATGGAGTAGAGTGAAAGTTGTTTTTTAGTCCCTCAGGATAGCTTCTTGCATTTTATTTTTATTTATGTTTTTGTTAACCAGGGTAGTACACTGATCCATATGTTCAGTTTTCAGGCTCAGCCCCAGGATTACAAAATAAGACTCAAATGAAATAAAAATAAATAAATAAATAATGAAATTCCATTATTATATGCATGGCATTTATAGTTATTAAGATGATATATACTTATTTATACATTGCAATGTTGCAGCCATGTTTCAGTTATTTTCAGTGGGTAGCACCCTTCTACTGAGAGGTATAAAATAGTTGTGTGAAAGAAATGCATGATGCAGTCCTCAGGCTGAAAACATAGCAGATACAAACAAGTAGGATAAAGCAATGTAAAAATGAAAAGTAGCTGTTAGACAATGGAAACAGTTTCTAGATTGCACCAAGAGTCTGTATGATTAATTAAGGGTAACAGGATTTGAAATGTTTGCATTTAGTGTTCAGTGTTTAGTATTAGGAAAAGTAGTTTCAGAACAAAAGCAAACAGTTTGAGGGAACACTGGACATCTATTTAGTTAAGAACGTTTGGGGCCTATCAAGCTGTGCAAAATGATTTGGTAGGTATATTCAACAGGAGCTTTTGTGGCTGGGGTGCCTTCTGTGCGGAGTCTGCATGTCCTCCCTGTGGTCATGTGGGTTTCCTCCAGGTGGTCCGGTTTCCTCCCACATCCCAAGACATGCAGTAGGTGAATTGGTCACTCTAAATTGGCCCTAGGTGTGAGTATGTGCGTGTATGTGCCTTCTGTGGAAGGTTGGGCGCCGGGCTGGCAACTCAACACCGTAAAATTCCACTGCCAATCATGAGCGGACAGATGATCCACTGTGGCGACCCCTAACTGGGAAAAGCCGAAAGAAGAAGAATAAGATTCAACAAGAGCTTTTGTATACAGTGTTGGGTCTGATAAAGAAGAAGTATAACAGAATAAGGACCTTGTTTGATATGGATGCACAGATAAGTTCTGCAATGCAGAAGGACATCAAAACCAGAAATACAAATGTACTTTGTAGAAGTAGTTCACTACACTCACAATACTATCTAGGTTATCTAGTACTGAATGCGGTTCCCAGATCCCCTCCCCCGCCAATTCAAACCTGAAGAGCAAAAAAAAAACTCTTTTCTTCTGAAACTGTACCAAAGCACTTGCTACAAATGTGACAAGAAGTTTACTACTGTTACATTACTACAGAGTGCCTCGGCTGTGACTGCAACTGCAATAGTGGCATTCATTTCGGAATATCAGTACTGCCCTTCCACACCATCAGCACCTTCTGATTGCACCCCCAGCACCTCGTGTGCAGTGTACTCACCCTTTTCAACCCACCCTAGTTATATCTCCGATCCTAACCATGACTGAGACATGGTGTTCAAAATAAAGCTCATTGTCAATGTATGTACCCTGGTTTCTGATGACAAAATCTGTTTAGTGGATGTACTAGTGATGTGATGGCAGTGGTGGTGGTTGTGGGTGGGGAATGACAAATTTAACAAAGGTAATTATATTGCATTTCTTGGTATTTTAGGTAAACCTTTACATACATGCATACGGATAGTTCAAGAATGGGGAATAATGCACTTCTAGACTTCCAACACAGCAAAATAATAATTTTCGTAATAAGTGTCCCAGTTGTTCTTAAGCATATCTAAATTAGTGCTTGCTTTAATATAATTTGGTAGTCTAGCCCATGCCATACCTATCAACCTCTTAGAGCACGAAATCTGGAAAAGCCATGAATAAAAGTGGGACAAAGGCCCAAAAATAAGGGCAATTTTTAACTATTGCTCTTGCAAACTTAAAAAGTTGATAGAATAACAGATTTTGCATTAGCATGAATTTCTGAAGGGTATGAAGACTGAAAGTCAATTGTTTGTCATTATTTTCTAACTTCAGTCTTTAATGATTTGCCACTAATTTGTCAGAAAACTACAATTTTATGAAAAAATGAACCAAAAATATGAGGCAAAATCTTGAAATTCTGCAAAAATCTGTACAGTTGATAGGTATGGGCATCAGCTACTCTGTCACTGAACCACTTAGTGCATGGAACATTCCTGTATAAACTCCCACACAGGTACCTGGTCAAGCTCTACTACTCTCTGATATACCCAAACATTAGCAGAGGTAGTTGTCTCTAAATGTCCTGCATAGCACCTCTGTAATTTAAATGAAACACTGCAAGTTCAGGTATTTTAACCTTTAATAATAACTTAAACTTTCACATCCATGAATGACCTAGTTTGGATCCAATGTAACTTACAACAATTATTTCCTAAACTTTAATAATCCTTTTATAGTGCTTATAGATTAAAACAAAGTCAGCATAAAAGTTAAGATCTTTGCCTACTGCATACAAGCTGAAATGTTTGATTCCGACTGCTTTTCAATGCCTGTGTATAGTTTGTGTGACCTCTTTGTGGCTTTCTGTGATTCTTCCCATCTCAAAAACATGTTGGGTGTTTCCACCTCAAACTCACACAAAAATTGAAAGGAGTCATGGGGGTCATGGGCAGTAGCACAGATTCTAGCTGGTGTCTATCAGGGGAAGAACTATCTAGACCAACAACTTTAGGCATCGACTGTAGTACACTGTATCCTCTAGGTAAAAGACTATGAATCACAGACTGCACAGGGTAGCCATGCAGCAGAATAAAACATATTTCCAAGTGATTTGGTCGTGTTGACTAATGCTGCCAAAAAATGGGCATGGGTATTTGCCAGTGATAAGTAGATTGAGGGCATGGCCTTCTCTGATCTATGCCACATATACATGCTAATGGTGGGGTGGAGTATATGTGCCTCTAATGGCCACAGTGTGTTCACCTTAAAGCCCAGCAGCCCTGGGTAAATAAGCTACTGGACAGCTGGTGTCTAGTTGCCCTCTGATGAGTGAAAGCTAGGCATTAAACCAATCAACGTGTCAAACTTGAACTATGGATTTCTGCAGTCAATATAGGTTCACTGACAAGTGGATGACATAATGGTACGGAGAAGACTGGACATCCTGTTCACCAGGGAGATGGGAGACAATATGGAAGCACAGTGGAAGAAAGTCACTTGACTGTGGATCCAGAGTCTACTACTCATGATGAGGGAAGACTCGAAGTGTTGCGGAAATTACTGTGAGGCAGAGTCTTCAGAAGAGAATGAAGAATGTTATCAAAATTAGTATTAGACTCTAGAGTAAAGATAGGGCAGAAAACATAAGACAAGGTCCCATGAAAGGGGATTTGGGCAGTCTGTTGATGGTACAAATTCCTAGAAACATTGTTACAGTTAGTGCACACTATGAACAAGGACCCAAATGAAACAAGTGTGAACAGTGTTCAGACTCATAGAAGATTTCTCTGTGGGAGTGGGTGTGGATCAAGGTTCAGGCCTAAGACCACTGCTATCCATACTGGTGATGTACTACATTAGTACACTGATTGTTGATTGGAGGGGAAAAATCAGCAAAATTGATGCATGCAATTGATGTCACACCACAGGCAGACAGGCAAAAGACAGGGAAAAGGAATGCAATGCTGAAAGCACATAGGATGAAACTAAGTAGAGTTAAGAAAATTGTAATGGCAGTAAATGGGGGGAATCTGAAGAAGTAGGTAATTGATATAGTAAGGACAATAGTGCAACAGGTTAACTGCTTCAAATATGTGGGAGCGGTGGTTGAGGAGAAAGGAAGTTTGAATGAGGAGATGAATGCTAGAATCAGAGGGGCTGCAGCCAAATAAAACAGTGTCAGTGGTAGTACGTGACAGAAGAACGACAAAGAAGCTGTACAGTAAAGAGAATAAAATAATGGTGAGACCAGTACTACTGTATGGCACAGAAAACTGAGCAGTGAAGGCAGAACAGTTGAGAAAGATAGAGATAATGGTGATGAAGTGCTTGAGACAGGTGAAAGCATGCACACTGTGGGACAGACAAAGAATGAGAACATCAGAGCAAAATCCCAAGCAGCTCCAATTGCAGAGAAGATCAAAGAAAACAGATTATGGTGGTTTGGGCACATGTGCAAGAAAACAGAAGACATCCTTGTGAAAAGATTTGGGACAGACAGGAAGAAGTCAAGAGGAAATGAGGGCATCCAGAAAATAGATGGAAGGATTATATGAGAGAAGACCTATGACAGTCAGGCATGACTGTCAAAGAAAGTAGGAGAGTGGTGTTGAATTAAGAAAAATTATGACAGCTGATGCAACACCCCGACCCCATGTAGGCAAATGGGAAAAGGTGGCTGATGATGATACCACTCTGTAGGTAATTTTGATTAGGGAGGAACTGATGCATGAAGTAGAAGAGCAAGGGGGACAATTAGTATGGATGAGATCAATTAGATTAATTATGTTTATGACAACACAGACAATTTGAACTAGGGAGTTAATAGTGGCAAAAATCAATGACTCCCTAGGCATATTTGTTGCTAGTTGTAGACATTTGCCGGGTAAGTGAAGAGTGGTTAAAGTCTTCCATAAAAGGGTATGCAGCTTAATAACACATTTTCCTGTTTAACTTAAATAATAAGAATATTAAACGGGGGAGATGGAAGGGGGTTATAGTTCACAATGGCATAGTAGGCAGCTTTACTGAGATACAGTAGTACTGACACAGGTTCTAGTTTTTTATTGTGGAAGATCTGATGTAAGATGATAGGGTTCCTAATAAATAGGAAATCACTGCATAGCTCCCTGTGAACTTCAATGCATGGTAAGGAAAGAAGGGAGTATGGAGGTTGTTCTGAAACCAAGTCTTGGCAACTGTGCAAATGTGGATGTCTATGAAACTTGTGATGGGCTTGAAACTCAAACATTTTGTTTAAGGGTCTAGGACAGGAAAGCACTACCAGAGTATTGTTCAAACTGTGATTTTCTAGGGGATTAGATTTATGAATTGAAGTTTGCCTAAAAAAAGAAAAAAAGATGCATGGTGGAAGCAAAGGTTTTTGACAGTACCCAAAAGTCATGAAATGAAATAAGATGATGCAGGCTGTCCTCAGTAAAATATAAAGGTCTGTTTACCACCTATTTCAAGGTAGATATGTACTTAGCACCAGTTAAAGAAAGCATGAACATGGGCATTAGCATAATCAAATGGAACATAAATGGCCTTGTGGAAGAAATCAAAAGCAAAAAGTTTTAGAGTACTTTGTTCTTCTTTCGGCTAAAATGGAAGTATAAATAAATCACATTAGGGAATATAGAAATATGTACCTCCTGACCAAATAAAAAGATCTAAGACAGGTGTTGCAGTGGGTAACTGAATTTCATTGAGGTTTTCTATTGCTTGGGGGTAATAGGAATCTGGTTACAGACAAATCAGATGTTTCGGGAGGTCCTAGAACAAATGGATAATACCAGAAGGTTGAGTGCTCAATCCAATATGCAAAGCTTATGGTTGGAGGGACATGGAAAAGCACAGGGAGAAGACGTTTACTTATTACAGAGGAAAGTATGACCAATGGTCTAGACTAGATAAGATCTACATATCTGTAGAGCATGAATAGTTAATAAAGCAAGTATGAAAGTATCCTAGATAACTTACCACTCTTGCCCCTATCGAATGCAGGATATAAAGTTCTCCCCAAATAAGATGGACAGATCTTGGAGGGTAGGGGGCAGCTGGTGGAGGAGCTCCTCAAAAAAAAGAGGTTACAACATCACAAAGTAGAGATTAGTAATTTATTGGAGGAACACCAGTTTAAGGTTATTGAGCAATGGAAAGCAGTGAAAAATAAACCTCCGCTTATTTTAAAGGAACAAGAAAGGAAAAACTGGGATAGATATCATGGTTAGAAATGCATAAATTATAAACAATGCAGGGGCCCCAGCAGAATAAAAAAATACATTGAAAAAGGAACAAGAGAAAGGATTAGTAGAACTAACAGAAAAAAATGGAACAACCATTTAGAGGAAGACAAAACTAGAGAACAGGTGGCCACAAAGTTGAGACATTTTATTAACACCCCAGAGCTACAAAAATTACTAGCTAAAAGGCTATGACAACAGAAATCAGAAAGGCAGATTATTAAAATAAGGGGCCCTAAGACTGAACATTTATTTAGAGAACCTGAGGAGACAGGATTAGTTTTTCAAAGTTTCTATGAAGAGTTCTACTCAGTGCAGGATGGAAGGGGCAATTGGCACTCCATTTTTGAAGATTTTTATACAAGGGATGGGTAATAGCAAACTTAGTAAACATGAGGAAGCCCATCTAATTATAGCTATCATAGAGCAAGAAATTAAGCAACAGATGGGAAAGCACCCTAAAGGTACGTTGCAAGGTTGGGAAGGGATTTCCAATGAAACATGGAAATAGGGAGGTGATGAGATAGTTCAGAAGTGGTGCATTTTATTTATTACACTATTAGAAAAAAGGATGTGCCAAAAGTCATGATGGGAAACAGTTTATGTCAGTTATTCTAAAAGAAGGCAAAGATCCTTCCAACTCTGACTCATATAGACCGATATCAGTTTTAAATCATGATTATAATCATTTTATGCAGCTATTTTTGCAGAAAGAATAACACAAGTGCTACCAGGCATTACAAAATTGAACCAAAGTGAATTTATTAAAATAAGGCAAATATTTGATAACATTCTTGTGGTAAATTGTACACACAAAGAAGCAAAAGGTGCTGTGAAGCTTTTGGTGATGATAGGTTTAGATGCAGAAAATAAATTTGATAGGGTACAATGGGCTTACTTGTGGGAAATATTATGTAAAACAGCATTCTCAACTCAATTAATACAGCTACTTCAAAAGATATATATGGATGATAAATTGAGAATAAAAATATATGGTGAAGTTACTACTGAATTTCAAATCTGAATGGGTACAAAGCAAGGATGCCCACTATCCCTGTTGCTTTTTGCATTATATTTAGAACCTCTATCAAATAAAATCAGACTGTCAGAAATAAAGGACTGGCTTATTATGTAGAGGCAAAGCAAATTTGCAATGTTTGCAGACAATGTCATAATTTTCCTAACTGACAGACAGAGATATGCCTAGGTTTATTTGAGATAATAAGACCGTTCAGAATAGTGGCTGGATACAAACTAAATGAAGATAAAATATAAAGTATCTATGCAAACTTTGCTTCTCCCTGCCAGTTGATGAAGAGATACCCTATTCTGTGGGGGTACTACATAGTGAAGTATCTATGTGTATGGATACCAAACAATCACAGGATTCCCTAATTAAATGCTGGAAAAAATACTAACTAAAATAGTGAGTGAAAATATTAAAGTAGGGGGTGTGTGGGGGGCACAGCCCCCACATGGGGTGGTGCAGGGGGGGCTTCCCCCCTGCAAAAACGTAAATTTAATGTTTTTTTTTTAACACACTTTAACGAAGGCACTTTTTCAGTGAAAGCGCTTTTGTTAAAGTGTGTTCAATGATTGTGGATTCAGACTATTGAACTTTCAATCAGTAGTCCTAGATCCATATATATATATATATATATATATATATATATATATATATATATATATATAAATACACATATATATATATATATATATATATATATATATATATATATATATAATATAAATATATATATATATATATATATATATCTCCACTCCACAACTGCACCTCATTAGGATGAAATTAAATGCAATGTTACATTTTCAAGTTAAAGCCACACATCCAGCAATGCTTCAACCACCTGAAATTATTTATTTATTCATTTATTTATTGATTTATTTGTATTTGTTTCCTGGTCTATGTTCGGCAACTGATTTTAAAAAAAGCTAAATGCAAAAACAACAAAAGGTAAACAACAAATGAGAGAATCGTCAAAGTACATATTCGAGAAAAATTACATCAAATGGCCATAGAGGAAGTACTGTGATATATAAAGTAAGTGAAGGGAAACTTTTTAAATTTTCCCTTTTTCTCAATGTAATGTGATCTCAGAGTTGGTATATATATATATATATATATATATATATATATATATATATATATATATATATATATATATATATATAGATATAGTTAGAGGGAGTATGTGTGTGTGTGTGTGTGTGTGTGTGTGTGTGTGTGTGTGTGTGTGTGTGTGTGTGTGTGTGTGTGTGGTGATGAATGTGTACTTTGATGATTCTCCCATTCATTGCTTACCTTTCATTGTTTTGAGTTTCACTGTTTTTTTAATTTGGTAGCCAAACATAGACCCTTTGTTTTCTGGGGTAGATCACTGATCTCCTTGGCCCTTTTTGCAGAATCAGCCCTGAAGCTCTGTCTGGTTAAGTGACTTGCTTAGTCACACAGTTAATAATGGAGGCTGAGGGAATCAAACTATAATAAAACAATAAATGATATCTGCATACAGCTGCTGTTTTTTTTGAGAATTTTCTGTGATGACATCTGCCATCGGTATATATTTTTTTTAGATGACATCATCTCTTTAGATAATAAAGGGTGCATAATGACTTTAGTATATAACAGGCCTTGTGAAAAGAACACACTGTTAACTAGGAATAGTACACATCCAAGATACATATAAAATGATATTATTAAAGGTCAAATGATGAGAATGTCAGTTGAAAAGCAGTAATGAACATTTAAGGACCTTCTTGGGGAAGATTTGGTTAGAAGAGGGTACTCTGAAACTTAAGTTAAGAAAATGCAGATGATATTTCAAGTGTTGTATCTGGCTAAGCTGCCCCTTTCTTTAAATCAAAGAGTGATTATTTATTTTATTTATTTTACATTTATTTATTTACTGGGAAAGTCTGACTGGACACAGGTCCATTTTCAGCAGAGGCCTGGGGAGAAAAGCTCCACAAAACAATACAGTAGATGAGAGAAAAAAAAAACAGAGCATACATATAGCATCCATACGTTAGAGATTAACAATTCTTACAGTAGACAATCATTGAGGTATATAATAAACTTAAAACAGCATTTGTATTTTTTTTTACAGTTATAAGTTTTGTCAGGTAAATATTAACGGTATCACAGAGTACCAAAGTTAACAGTAATTCTAATTTAAATGACTATCTGGTATTTGTTGTCACATATGCCGGAGTTGTTAGTGTTTTCTGTGATATTATAAGACTGGACTGGCATAGTTCTTTCAGCAGATTCTAATATGGGGAATATTGTGTGTGATAATCCACATTTTACTTCTAAAATAAACTATATTTAAAGAAGAGATATGAGCAACTAAATAAAACTAGAAAATGTAGAGATAAAAAAGTCACTCATCCCTTTTATAATTGTAACTCATTATGTCTAAAGAATCTTTTGAATAGCCGTCAACTAGGAAGAAGTATTACCTTCATGATTATGCAGAATACAATACATATAATTTAGTCTGCTTAGCTATGGGCACTAAATGCTCTCATTTTTGTATTGTGAAAATGGACTGCAATTTTAAAGCATGCTTATATGAATATTTATATGACATAGAAAGGTAATATACATAATGTCCTTGGCAAACATGTTTTGAATAAAGCTAACACACATTTTTACATTTATAATGTTACAGTTTGTATATATTACTACAAGAGGTTTTTAACAACATAATGAGTATAAATGGATTATTATCTTAAATGCTATTACTAAGCCAGTTTCTCAGCCTTAACCTTGTTCTCAAGAAGAAGCATCTGAAACATTGATTATTGTCATGTGACATATGATGTCATTGAGTATTTTTATATTTAATGTTTGTTTCAAATACTATTGGGGATAACTTGATTAAGCAACTTTTAATCAGGAAAGTGATTGTCGTAATAAAGGTTTTGTATATTTTATCCTGTCTGCATGCTACTTATAAGTGCAGTATCTTTTCTTATATACAGTTTGTTTCTCCACACTTTGTATTAGCCATTGCTGTTGAACTTGGATTTTGTTTAATGTGTCATCTACCAGGGTCTGTGTCCACACTTTGTATTAGCCATTTCTGTTGAACTTGGATTTTGTTTAATGTGTCATCTACCAGGGCCTGTGGTATGGCCAATAGCCTTTTTTACTTATCGGGTTTCCTGATCTCATCTGCAGAACCTACCATAGCAGTCTTTGCCACACTCCAAGGCTTCAACACATTCACATGACATTTGTTCAGAGGGTGCCTTTCCTATCTATCTAACTTTATAATTTACTTCACTTACTTTGTCTATGACATCAAAGGGTTCTTTCCACTTTGCTGAAACTTTGTTCAGGCGAATGAAAACTACAATTAGTACATAGTAGCCATTTATTCAGCAATACAGGATTTGGTGTTTTCTCTCATGAATTTGGCACAGATTTTGGAAAGAGCCATGCACTTCCTTGACATAGCACAAAGCACCTCTAAATAAACAACATGAACATGAACATCTGAACACCAAGTGAAAAACAGATATGCTTAATTTTAGCAACTGCAGAGTGCTTCAGTACAACACCTGTTCTCCAAGACAAAGACCTTGCACCTCCAGTTCTCTCTTAACATCTTCAGACTCTTCTGGTTCTTCTATGTCTTCTGACTTGGGCTACACAGACCTTTCTTTTCATAGACCTTTAACTGACACCTGAGATTAATTGCCAGTGGTAAAGTACAGTTGTGTAAGTTGAACTTGCCATAACAACAGATGTTTGAATGGTCATTACTTCAGTACTGGTCAGCTCAGCTCAAACTGTTTGACAGACTGGATGCATGGAAAGTGACCTAAAGCTTTGGAATCTGGCCAGCTGTTATATCCTTTGCAGGATATAACCCATATACCTAAGGTTACTTCAGAAGTGATCAATATGAAGAACATCTTGAGTTCCACTTTAAGGTGTATCGTACCTGCTATAAAAATAAACAAGGCAAAGAATACTAACATAACACATGCAAACAGATATCCATAATCTTTATTGGTGAAAACCACCATGCTGTGTTCTAATATCTATCTATCTATCTATCTATCTATCTATCTATCTATCTATCTATCTATCTATCTATCTATCTCTGCCTTCTTTTGCATCAAAGCGACCTTCATGTCCACCTCAGGAATGTGACACCTGTGACACCTGTATATTCTGGAAAATCTGCGTATCTACTTTGCTCAGCTTCCATCCTGTATTTTCAGCCATTTTGCTTGTTTCTATTCCCTCCAATGTTCTCTAGCATCTTGAAATTATGAGAGAGAAGTTTAATGGCTCAATTTGTATCGTTAACAAAATAGCCACACTTAAATTTTACACCATTATGGATCTTTCAACCATTTCTTTTCACTAAAAGTACTCATGTAAATTCCATCAGATGTAAGGTGTGTTGATCAGCTGAACAGTGCAGCTATTTCTGTTTTATGCTTTGGAAACAGGTCCAGAAACTGAGTCTGATCTGATGGTTAAAATGATTATGGTGTAAAAAAATGTCAGTAAGACAGAAAGATCCTTCCAGCAACATTCAAAAATTCAGTTTTCCATATATATATATTTTTATCATATTAATTTTCAGTTATCTGTTCATTAAGCTTCATGTTTCATGCACATTGCTTATTGTGTTTCATTGTCATGTTTATTTCAAAAATGGCTGAATGCTTGCAGTCACTTATGAGATGTTATAGTAGCGTTCTGAATGTAACTAATGATAAGTCAGATTTTGTATAAAACAGAAATCTTTTCCCATAAGTTAGCTACAGTTTAGCAAAAATATTTATTTTTAAGCTAAGTTCTGCAAATAACTATTACAGAAAAAATCAACTATCCTACATATTTTTGAATCAAAAGTATGAAAAGAAAATATTTGCTCTCATTTGGGCTATGCTGGTGTTACTACTGCTGGACTAATAAAATCCCTACCATGGTGACTAAGGTCTGATCACAAACACACACATGTGCATGCAGGCAAACACACCAGTAGCATAGCTAGGTTGGGGCAAGATGGGCCACAGCCCTGGGTCAAAATTGTTGGGGCAGCGATCAACCAATCCCGATCACTCTTTAATGTAATACCGACTTTTAAAAGTTGGTATTGCATTTGTGGTCAAACCTGAGGACTGTTGCACTCTGTGTATGATCTGAACTATAGCAACTGCTTGCTACATTGTAGCAAAGAGTGTGCTACAGTTTAAAGTAAAGAAATGTTATTTTATTTATTTTTTTAATCTAAAACCTGTGCCGTGTAGTACTAGCAGCTGTTTGCTACATTTGTGTCAAGCAGTTTGTACAGTGCCGAAGCCTTCCATGGATGCAGGTATAAACTATACCAGAATTTATTTTATTTTTTTTTATAAAATATGTTAAAGGAGGGTGGGGGGCAGGGCACAGAAACAGGACCCAAAGGGATGGGGCTGGAGGGAAGAGTGGTGTATCATGCATCTGGTGTGCCAGTAGAAAGAAATATAGCAAGCTGACCCCTTATGGCTTATTACAGTAAGTGCTTTTTTTGCTGTCCACTTGAAGAGCTGAGTGGTAGGGTGGTGGTTCATAGTGGAGATATTCATCCAAACTCAGGTCCCCACCATACATCACAAAAGGATTATCAGAATACCACATAGTCTCTCTGGTCTTCACAAAACTCATTGCCAAACTACCACCACTACTACTCATTAGGCCAAGTCCGTAAAACCAATAACCTGCTTGCTTATAGCATTAACCTCAGAAGCATTAGAAATAAACTCCCAGAGATCCACATGTGGATTGCTCTCCACTCTCCTGGAAATCATGACTGTAACTGACACTTGGCTAAAACATGAAATTAAAAGATGGGGAGTTCCTACCACCAGGCTATTACATTGTTAAATTACATAGAACAAACAAGCAAGCAGGTAATGTGGCAATAATCTGTAATAAAACCCTGCAACTATCTCACTCTACCTATAGCCCACCAGATACTAAAACTGCTGAGGTGCTTGCATCCTCATGCATATTTAATGACTATAAGACCTTGTGCATCACTGCTGTCTACATTCCTCAGAGTAACAGCATAGGTACTACAGAGGAAATCCCCTCATGGGCTTCTGCAAATATCTAACAATAACTATTATATTAGGGGAGTTCAGTATAGATTGGCAAATTATTATTATTGATTTAAATGATAATATAATCAATTTATATGACTTTGCTCAATTTATCTCCACTTATCTCCAGTCCTAGCAAATACAATAATAGCAGTAATAAAAACTCCACCATTAAATGGATAATCACAACTTCCCAAACAATATTCTTGCTTTTGTTTCCCTCCCTAACTCCTTAAGTGATCACCTCCCTGCTTTTAAAATTACACTACAGCTATAATTTAATTTGTAAACTCACATTTTCCCATAAAGATGCCTTCCTGGCTAAGTTAAGATACATTAACTAGAACAGCCCTTATAGTCTCTGCACTCGTCCAGTCAGGATAAAATAGACAGGTCTTTGTGGGTTAGTCTTTGTGGGTACTGTTCAAGCAGCTTTATTATGTACAAACACATCAGGATTGAGACTGTCTGGCTGCACTCGCAAAATGGCACTGAAACAAGCACGTGCTTGCTACTTATATGCAAATGCTGACTTGAAATGATTCTTAAATGTCCTATACACACACACACTATTCTACATCCTTCCTGTTTGAGAAATCGGTTATGCAATACTGACAACATTAATTAACTTACAATCAATACAAATAATTCTTTATCCAGAAGAAGTTCCCTTTGGCAATAAACTGTTCAAAATGCCAACAAGAAAGCTATAAAACAGATACACGGCTGGATATATAGATGCAATGGCACTATAAAGGCAACAACAAACTTGTCATAAAACACCAGTTTATTGTAACAAACTAGGTTAGCACTTTCACAAATTACATTTGCTTCATCAGATCATATTAAAAAACAGTTCAGCTCACTTTTAAATATTAAAGCATCTCCCTTTCAACTTAGAACACCCAATCATAGATACTATTTAATTAAATGAGTGCATCACATGATTATAACTAAAATCCGGACAGATTAAAATTCATACACTTAACAAAATCTAATACCAGATTATAACTTCTTGTATATTCTTGCTCAGTATATAAAACCATATAAAACATAAGTGTGAAAAAATACTAAAGTGCTCTTTACTATACACATTGACTATTTTCTTAATTTTCTATTTTTCAAAACTGGTCCAATAGAAATGTGTTCATTGAATTCCTTTCCCAGATGGGCTCACAACTTAATAATCCATTGAAGTTCTACTTCTTCTGTTTTATTTATTATGTTTCCTATCCTTATACCTTCATACAAAACCTCTAACTCTGAATTTAAACTCATGTTGTGTGCCCTGTTCTATAGTGTGTTTCGTCAATGCACTATATTTATGCCCTTTTCGGGTACAATAAAGGTGGCCCCTTATACGTTCCCACAGGCACCTGTTAGTTTTGCCTATGTAGAATGACTTACAAATAATACAGTGGGCAAGGTACACCAGATTTTTTTGTGTTGCAGTCAGCTGATACCTTCATCTTAGATACATTGCCTGTGTCAGGAAGAGTAAATATATTGCTAGTATCAATATATTGACAAAATACACAACTATTGTATTTTTTAGTCCCTACATCTTGTTGTTTATGACTCAAACAATTTTTCATTGTTGGATAGCATAGCCTCTGCTTCAGTGACTTAGTATTCCTGTAGCAAACATAAGGTTTCATCCCTACTGTTTCAGCTATTTCTTTATCTACCTGTACACATGCCGTTTTTTCTCAATAATTCCCTTCATTTCCCTATTGCCACTTGTATAGGTAAGGGTAAGAGCTGTATGTTGTAACTTTCTCTTCCCTCTTACATCTTCTGGTAAATGTTCAGAATAGTATGGCTTTGCCTTAGCATGTCTTAATTTCTTAGCCTACTCACAGGCTAACCTTTTGTCACATTGTTTATAACCCCTCCCTTCAAAATCAATAATTATTTTTCATGCAATTATACAAAACTAAATACATATAAACAATTATGTCCAGGTTGCTGTGTATTTCACACTAGGTCTGGAAATATGACCAAATTGTGTGACATAGAAATTAGAATTGGGTCTAGCAAATGGGACTGTCTCTGCTGAATGTTCAACCTTAGGGACATCAGGAATATCCTCAGTTAAGACATGTTCTGCAACAGGAACATTGTATGGATTGCTTTGAGATCTAGTCTGTATCACAGGAACAATGCTGTGATACCAATTCTGGTACAGGAAGATGTCTGCAATTTATCCTGTACTCCACACTATCAGATTCTACAAAGCAGGCTCTCGGCTTGGTACATATACCTGTTTCTTAACCAATCTGGTTGAAACCTTTCACCATTTGTATCCTAACTGTCTCTCCTTCTTTCAATGGATGAAGAAATCTGCTTGATTTATCATAGCTGGACTTCTGGAAAAAACATTCTAAATAATTGCACTCTAATTGTCCTGTTGTTCTTAGCTTTAGGCATCAACAAACTGGAACTGATAGGTAATGTTGTTCTGGTTTGCCTGGATAGAAGTCTCTGAGCAGGTGAGCCAAGTATATCATCACAGAGTATGTTTCTGAGATTGAGTAAATTCAAAATGTCATTGGTATTATCATGCTTTGACCTCTCAAGTAATGGCTTTGTACTCTGTACTGCATGTTCAGCTAGTCCATTTGACTGTGAATATCCTGGACTACTAGTAACATGTACAAAGTCCTATTTTTTTCCAAATTTCTGAAATAACTGACTAGTAAATTGGGTACCATTGTCAGAAACAACTTTGTGTGGACTAACATAGACTGAGAAATGTTTCAACTTGGTGATAACAGCAGTGGATGTTAGATTAGGTAATAAATCAATCTCAAACAAGTTTGAATAAGAGTCTACCAACACTAAGTAATACTGATTGTTCCACTCAAATATACCAGTGGCTACTGTTGATCAAGGTAGTTCAGGAACTTGACTTAGCTGAAGTGGTTCTTTTTGTAAATGTTTAGTACCATTGCATACTGAACAAGAAAAAATTACTTTATCAATGTCTTTTACTAAAGAAAGTCAAAATACTTATTTTGGTACATTCAGAACCTGGGTGACCATGATGTACAATCTGGATATATTCATGTTGTAAGGAAGCAAGAACAACAATTTTAGAACCTTTGAATATAATGCCATCTTCCATCAACATCTCATCTCTTGTAAGGAAAATAAGTTTGCACTTCAGGTGGTACACTGGATTGCTTTGACGGCCATCCAACATTAATGTAGTGATTGAGCTTTTGCAAAATTGGACCAGTCTTTGTATGATCTCTCAGCTCATCAAGTCTTGTGGTAGAAAAATTAGGCACTTCTATGACATCAAAGTCAAAATTCTCTGCATGAAGCTGTTCTGGTGTATTTCTGCGTGATCTGGATACGGTATCAGCCAGATAAAGAAGTTTGCCTTTTGTATAGACCATTTTGAAGTTGTACTTTTGCAATTTGAGCATCATTCTTTGTAATCTCACTGGAGCTGAATGCATAGGTTTCTTTAGAATAATAACTAGAGGTTGGTAATCAGTCTCAATCTGAATAGCTCGGCCATAGATATAATCATGAAACTTTGCACACGCAAATACTATTGCCAAAAGTTCTTTCTCAATTTGAGCATATTGCATTTCAGTTTGGGTAAGAGTTCTAGATGCATAGGCTACTGGTCTACCTTCTTGAAGAATAACTGCACCAAGACCAAATTTTGAAGCATCACAGGAAAGAGTTACTGGTTTATTTACATCATAGTATCTTAATATAGGTGGGGGTGGGAATTTTCTGCTTAAGGTCTTCAAATGCCTTCTGGTGCTCTTCCAACCAAGACCATATAACATTTTTGCATGTCAGCTCTCTCAAAGGTGATGTCAACTCACTGAAGTCTGGTATAAACTTGCCTAAATAGTTGACCATACCAAGAAAATATTGTAGAGCCTGAACATTATCTGGAGCTGGCATCTCAAGAATGACTGCTTGCTTGGATGGGTCTGGTCAGAAACCAGTTCTAGTGAATAAATGACCTACATATGCAACTTCTGGCAGTCTGAATTTGCACTTCAGAAAATTGATCTTTAAGTTCACTTCACGTGCTTTGTCTAGAACTTTCTTAATGTTTCTATCATGCTCTACCTCACCATTGCCTCCAACCAATAAATCACCTACTATTATGGCACAAGAATAGCCTGAAAAAAATGTGCTGCATTGCATGATGAAAAACTTCACTTGCAGAATTTATTCCAAATGACATCCTGAGGAATTTATAGCTGCCAAATGGGGTACTGAAAGTAGTCAGTAATGAGGATTTGCAATTAAGCATCACTCACCAAAATGACCTTTTTGCTTCTAAGACAGAAAAAACAGTGGAATTTGGTATCAGGGCTGTGGCTTCCTCGACTGTACACTTTGGATGATGTGGTCTCTTTAATGCTTTGTTCAAATTTCTTGGTCAATATATATTCCAATTTCATCTGAGCCTTTTTTTGTGGGCTGCTACCATGGATGAAACCCATTCAGTTGGTTCTGTAACTGGACAAATTACAACTTGCTGTACCATTTTATCCAGTTGAGCTTTAACTTTATTCTGCATAGCTATCGGAACTTTTCTTGCTCATTTGACCACTGGACTGACCTCTGGGTCTCACTTCAGAGAATACACAACTGGAAGTTTGTCCAACTTGTCATCAAAACATCAGCATACTCTGCGAAAATAGCATCAGTAAAACTGGAACTAAGATATCTGCTTATATGATGAACTTCTTTGGTAAAAGAAAGCAAACTCATTCTCAAACTGTCTTTGAGATGCAGTAATGACTGCACAGGTCTTCGTACTACATAGAAGAACAAGCTGTAACAGTACTTAGCCAAATAACATGGAAGCACTACTGAGCCTTCAGTTTGAATTTCTTCCCCTCCATAAGTAACAAGTTCGCACTACTAGACACATTGAGTTGTTCATTAGTTCTCACCTTAGCAAATGTGTCTGCTGGCATAACATTACACTTTGAGTCAGTGTCTACTTTAAGCTTGATGGTTTTAGCATTAATCTGCACAGTACAAAACACTTCATCCTTTGCCAACAAATTCATTGCATCAACCTTTTCACCAATTACTTTTACATCGTCTATGTAAAAAGTAGAATTACAAGTATCTACATAATCAACTTGCTTTTTTGAGTGACCCTTCTTTATAATTGTTTGAGGTTTACTTGATTTGCAAAACTTTGAAAATGGTTCACTTTTTTACACTTTTGCATTGCTGACCAAATGCTAAGCATTTTTCTCTTTTAGACTCATGATTGGTACCACAATTGAGACAGTTAACAATAAAGCTGGATTTGTGTTTTGCTAACTCAACCTTGTACTGCACTGAGCATGTCCTTTTCTTAGAACTTGCTGGAAAACTACAGGGTCACCTAGGAAAACCCACAGGGGTTGCAGGTGCCATGTGCTTAGGCCTGCTTCTGCTAGCCATGTGTTGCATGCTGTCGACATTTGCTCTGGAGCTTGCTGAAACCATGACCTTATCATTTGCAAGTATACTTGTGTGCCTTTCTGCAACTTCATGGATTTGACAAATCTCAATAGCTTTGCTCAGCATTAAATCACTGTCACAAAGCAAAATCTTTCTCACCGCAGAAGTATTAATACCACAGACAAGCCTGTCCTTTATCAACTCATCTTTTAAGTCACTAAACTGACCCATTCTAGCTTTATTTCTCAGGTCAGTTATATAAGCTGCAAAAGTTTCCCCCTGGTTTTTGATCTGTCATGAAAAACAAATGCCTCTTTAATGTAATATTTGTCTGGGGGTTATGCATTTCCCTGAATTTGCACATTAAACTCACAAAGTCTTCCCTTGATTCAGCCTGTATAACAATACAACAGTTTTCACCATCTCCCTCATATACTGCTGGTGCATACACAAATCAACGCTCTCTTTCAATGCCCTCTGACCCAGCTAGGTTTAGCAAAATGAATGTCCTGGTGCATGCATCTTTGTCAGAATAAGCTGCTTGGATAAAAATATTGTACTCTTGCTCAAATGTTTTCCAGTTCTCTCCAATAGTCTGATCAAACACAAATGGTGATGGTTTTTGAAATCTGTCTGCCATATTAACACATACCAATGAAGGCTTTTGCAAGTATGCATGAGCACACACACATGTACATATGCCAGAAATGTATGCCAGTATTTGTAACTATGCCCAATAGCACAACAAGCATTTGAAAACTGACCTTTGCAAAGCAAGTCCCTACGGCACTGTAATACTCTTGAAATCACTGTAGTGTAAGAAATCACTTCTTATCAGTGTGAGAAATATTTAAAAAAAAACTATACTCTGCAAATAAGCTGGGAAGAAGAAGCTCAGAGAAAGAAACATTTCAAAGTAACTGCACTTTGCAAATAACCAGTACACAGCACACTGAAACTTTCCCAAAAATGGCTGTACTTCACTAAATAACACTTTGCAGTGCAAGAAACACTCTGTAATGGTGGCTCTTTGTGAACAGACACACCCAGCACAAGCAACATTTTGAAATGGCTGTATTTTGACTGCACTTTATGAAATAGTTGCACTTTGCACACAAATAAACTCATCAGAATAAATGCACAATAATAAGCACACACTGGAAGCACTTTTACACACTTTAAGATACTTTGAATAATTTTAGTTATACCCTGAATACAATGCAAAATAATACGTATACCAAAACACAGTACTTTGCCAAAAAACATGCAGTCACCTTGCTTTATTTATGCTTATTTATGCTTAATATGCCCCTTTTCGCTTATTATATTCGTTTTGCTTGTTTAATCTTTTTCCATGCTCATTATACTTTTTTCGTCCTTGTTGTACTCTAAACATGCCTGTTTTGCTTTAAACATGCTTGTTTTGCAGTTCTGAGGTAAATCCAAACCCCTTATGCGCTTCTCTAATAATAGTTTTATCAAATATCTTAATTTTAAACATCTCATCTAATTAATAAACCTTTTGTGCCCCTCATTTGGTTAATAATATGGTATGTGCCTTGTAATGCTCCATTTTATCTTTTTTATAAAATAAATAATTTGTGCAAGTTTTCATTACCTTTGGTTCATTTCTGGCCCTTTTTCATGCTCGTTTCTCTTAGTTTACCTTCACTGTTGTCTCTGTACCTCATAGCTCTGAAAAGCAGTCTCTGGAATCCCAGCTCTGACGCCATGTCACTCGTCCAGTCAGGATATAATAGATGAGTCTTTGTGGGTTTTTTCAAGCAGCTTTATTATGTACACATCAGGATTGAGGCTTAATAATTTTAACTTTGATAAACTTATAAACAAACTAGCTATTGCACTCATACATGCTCACTCTCTGGCTGCAATCTCAAAATGGCACAGCACGTGCAAGCTATTTATATGCATGTGCCAACCTAGAAATGCTTCTTAAAGGTAATACACACACACACACACACACACACACACACACACACACACACACACACACACACACACACACACACACACACACACACACACACACACTATTCTATACCATCCCTCCCTAGATGATGTTGTCCCATACTTCAATGATACATTTCTCTCCAATCTAAATTAACATGTCCCATTAAGAACAAAAGAGTTAAAATAAACCCAACACCCTGGTAAACCAGAAAAAAAAATTATAATGAAAGAAAGGAACAGAGCTTGGAGTACACGGAAAGAAATTAAAACTCAGTCCAGTCTCCAAAACTATAAACAATTTGAAACATGGCAAAACATGACCAAACATAACAAAAAAGCATACTAAACAAACTTTCAATACTCTAAGCAAAACAATCTCAAACTTTTTTGGTCCTCCATCAACAAACTTGTGCATTCTGGCCACATTATCCAACCACCCCTTTCCACTAACTGTTCTAATGACAGCACTGCCTGCCCACTCAGTATACATTTTATTAATGTAGTAATTTCCCTTTTAAACAGGTCTTCCACCTGTAGCTCCCCACCCCCTGAGTCAACAAATAATTAAAACACATTTGATTTTAAACCCATCCCACATCCACCATCAGCAAATACCTTCTCAAACTAAAACCAACAACATTTGCTCCAGATGATCTTTCTGCAGAGCATATTAAACTTGCAGCAGATACCTTAGCTTACACAATCTCCACCCAAATAAACAATTTCTTCAAAGAAAGTTATGCCATTAAAATGTGGGAACAAATCTTTTTATCCTACCACTATATCAAGGTGACTCCTCTTCAGATATCTCCAATTACATTCCAAAAGCTATTCTGGCTCCTTATCCAAAGTCTTACAAAATGTGCATAATCCCAACTACTTAAATCAATTACCATAACTACCTTACCAAGCCCTACACAATGTAATTTATGACCATACCATACTACAACAGCTTTTCTCAGCTTTGCTACCACTTTCAACACTAACAGGAATGCAGGAGACTTAGCAGCACTCTTCGTTGTTTTGTCAAAAGCTTTGGACACACTGTCTCACTAAAAACTGCTCTACAAACTCTTTTACCTAGGACTTTAACACTCATCTTTCACATGGTTCAACAGATACCTCAGTGGTAGACTTCAGGTAGTAAAAAGGGAAAATTACATCTCTCCAATTCTCACAGTGCATATAGGTGTGCCTCAAAGATTTGTCTTTGGTCCCTTGCTTTTTAATGTTTTCATAAATGATCTGTGTACAGCAACGAAACATGCTATCATTATTCTGTATGTTGGAGATTCTGTGCTCACCTCAACTACTAAAATCTACAGCAACTACAAACCCAAATGCAGAAATCCTTCAACTCCATTGAAACATACCTCTCAATTATTATTAAACCCTAAGACCAAACTTTTTCTGTTCACACCTAAACAATACTCTAGCAACAAATGTCTCTTTGCCATTACTCATTCTGACCAAACCAGAATTGAAATTGTTACTCATACCAAACTATTAGGTGTTGTCTTAGATGATGCCTTGAAATTTTACTCCAACATAAAGGAAGTCATCAGCAAAATGCACAAAAAACTTTGCATCCTATATTGAGCCAAATCTTACTTGACTGACCAGGCTAGACAAACCATTGCCTCTAATCAACCTTTACCTGCCCTCCAATATGCTGCCCCTATATCTGTCAACCTGCAAGCTGCCCAAATAATCTTTCTAGAAAAATGCTATAACAAAATAATTTTGCAGCAGATATACCTTATAGATCCCATCACTGCATGGTATTAAAACAGATTAATTAGTTAGAATTACCTCACTAAGATTCACACAAGTAAAAACTGTTCACAGTCTCATTTTCCAACCAGAGAACTGCCAAACACTAAAAAGTACTATCCAACCTTACCCATTTAGGACTATTTGCTGTCCTGACAAAGTCTTACTGTACCCAATTAAAGCAGTCAGTACTGCAGGTAACTCACTGTATTCTTCTCACATCTCTAAAAGTTTGGAATCCCAAACCCCCTTCACACAAACTTAACAACCTGAAATCCTTTAAGCTACTATTGAAACAACAACTAAAGGTATCATAGTTTTGCTTAAGTGCCACACCTGGCTAATCCTCCTAAACTATCCTTATTCACTCTATCACATCCTGCCCTAAAATGGCTACTTGGTCTGTAATCTTCAGTCTTATCTGTACTATTAGATCTCCTTGATCATACACATTGTAGCAGAGTCTCCTCAGCTTTAGTGTGTTGAGAAAGTTCACTTTACCACTGTCCTACTAATATAAAATACTGTGTCTAAACTGTCTGCCTAAACTCTCATTCAGATCTACATTTGAATGATTTTTCGTATCATTGTGTTACCTGTATGTTTTGTTTTTCTCTATTGTATACTGAAAGAATCGTTTTTTTTTTCTCATTATGCTATACTCCAATGATTCATCACACTATATATGTATATATGGTATTTTTTCTCTGTATCATGTGGAGCTTTTCTTCCTGGGCCTCTCCTAAAAATGAGTTTGCCATCCAGTCGGATTTTCCTGGTCAACAAATGCAATAAATACACAAACAAACATGATGCTTCTACTAGAGCGAAAACCAGTTTGTTTTGTTCAGTGAACAGTATCCAAAGAATAGAGATATTTGTTTGACTGATGCACATTATTACTTATCTGCCCAGCAAAATACCTTACAAAGAGTATACTCCAAATGTTTGCATATAGAATCATGGCTTCTAACTATATTTTAAATTAATTGGTGTTCCTTGTGTTAAAAATTACACTGGACATCCAGTATGGCCATGAAAGGTATAGCAGTTAATATTTTATCTGTCTCAGAGCTTTTCACATGTATTGACAACTGTTATCCAATGTGACAACAATCTTCTCTTATAGCAACACTAACCCTAATATGCATGCAGTCTTACATGTGAAAAGATATTTGTCTATGTTTGAAGGATTTCAAAATAGGCAAATAGCACACTCAACCAAGATGTAGTTATATTTACCATTTATTTATATGCATTACTAGGATTTTAGCAGGAAAAATTAATTTTGCAGGAATATCCCAAAAATTGTATTGGCATCCATGGTTTTAGTACTTTAACTTTAGCAAGACATAAAACTTGATGTTTGTTGGTGGACATTCATTACAGATAAAGTAACACTGACCATGTTGGATTTAATCCAGTGTTTATACCAAGGAATGTTTTCATTCCTAGCTTTTGCACATTTGTTCTAATTATTTATCATTTGTTAAGCATGTAAATGGAGTGGTCCACCAACCCATTTCAGTCATTAGTCTGGCCCAAGATTAGTGGTAAATTCATCAGGTATAATGTGTTATATTTGTTTGTTACATCTATGAGGTATCTGAATCTCAGCCACAATTATGGCTACTACAAGCTACTGCTTGAGCAGTCAGAAACTGAGAAAAAAAGAATGCAGGCATTGCTGAAACTGCAATATCTGATACCAATACCAAAGTTATGGTGAAAGGCCATAAAAGTCAAATAGAACACTTCCGTACAGAGCACAATGAAATTAAAGTGATGCCAAAAAGACAGTCATGTAAGTCATTAATTAATACTTTGTACTACTTGCTTTAAAAGTTATAGCAGAATGAATGTTCTTAGACTGACGCAATGACATATTCAAGTTAGCTTGACACTTCTTCTTCTTTCCGCTTTTCCCAGTCAGGGGTCGCCACAGCGGATCACCTGTCTGCTCATGATTGGCAGTGGAGTTTTACGGTGTCGAGTTGCACAGCCTTCCACAGAAGGCACACACATGCACACCTAGGGCCAATTTACAGTATCCAATCCACCTACAGCATGTCTTTACATCTCCATAAAAATAGTCATTATCATTTACGCCACTGAGTGCCAAGACAGCAAACAGGATAAAATTTATATAGTCAGAGATCATTATTTAATGTTCTACACAAAGTTATTACTGACAAAAGAAAGGCCAGAGTTTCTTAATGTACTCTAGCTGCTCGTATTAACCAGACAGTGCTTCCAGGCTTAGTTGTGACAAAGATCTAGTGCGATCAGTGGTGTACCCTAGATTATCAATAAAATGTGTGAAGGAGTGTACAGCCGAATTCAAACATAAATATAAGTTTTTCTACTGTTATGTATTTGCTTAGAAAAGACAGAACAGTATCAAGCAACTGTATACATTCCGGGAAATTGTCTCACAAAGCCATTTTATTTTATTTTTTATGAATGAATGAATGAAAACTGTAATTAATTAATTCATTCATTACTCCTTTGCTAATTATGTAATTAAATTATTCCAGAGACCCTTTTCAACAATATCATGGGCCATTATGGCAAATACAATAACAAATAAGACATTTACTTAGCAATACAAAGTAGAGAAAAAAATAATACTGCTATTAAGGCATTTAACAAAGATTGCATGTATAAAAATATATCCGGGGTGACAGTGAACAAACAAAATATTAAACATTTACAAGAACGCATACATTATTAGTGCTTAAATATACAACATAAACTTCATTATAAGTATGGAACTGTATTTAAGAATACTATACAACTCATAGTACCATAAGAAATTAGTACAATGTGACAGAATAGTGATAAGCTTCTGAATGCTGCACAGCTATAAAAAAATAAAAAAATAAAAGTGAAAATGGAATAATCATATCTGCTTGTCATAAGTTACTATCAAACATACTAAATATGCACATTTTGGAATGGAACTATCTGTACACTGTTACTAAAGAAACAGTGCAACATTGTATTAGCCCACGTCTATAGCACTTGCGTTTACTTTCTCTGAGCAAAATATCTATGAGTGTTTACTTGAAAGTCAGTGTTGGTCTGTTTTCCTAGCACTTGTATAACTGAAGACCATCATTTTTTCTAAGGGTATAGCGCTGGCTTCTAAACTGCAGCCTGCTATGGCTTCTAAACTGCAGCCTGCTATGGCTTCTAAACTGCAGCCTGCTATGGCTTCTAAACTGCAGCCTGCTATGGCTTCTAAACTGCAGCCTGCTGTGGCTTCTAAACTGCAGCCTGCTATGGCTTCTAAACTGCAGCCTGCTATAGAGTGATGGATAGCAGTCATCATTTCATGTTTCCTAGACAAGTGTACTGAGCATTAAAGTAGCTCTAGCTGTAACAGATATCTGAATGCTTGAAGTGAGAGTTGCGCAATGATGTTCAAACTTCTTAGCTAGGTTTATGAATATAAATGTAGGCATTTTATTCTTATCTGATTAAATGAGTATAGTATTGTGTGTACAGAGAAGTACAGTTAAAGGAGGAAGTATTCCAGTGTGTGGATGAATCAATTTTTGTCAATGACTCCATAGCCTTAAGACTCAGTTAAATACTTTGTCTAAGGCTTTAAGCTGAATTTATTCCTTGTTGAGCTGAGCTTATGTGTGTTGATGGTACCTCAGTTAAGCAAACAGCAAAAAGCTATGAAGGTATGGTGAAGTGCAGGGTTCAAAACTCCAGTAATAGCAAACCACAAAAATGACCAGCACCAGGAAATAGTATGAATAACTTGCTTCAATTTTTTATTGTAACAAGCTATAACAAGGAAACAACAAAAATAACCAGAACCAGGAAACAGCATAGGTAACTTGCTTCAATATTTTGTTCTAACAAGAGGGTCTATATAACTTCATCAAAGTTTTATTTCCATGAATACCTAATCATTGACCCCTTTACATCGAACATTCATTCATCGAATGTTCACATCAGCAAACAGTTTTCATAGGGACATAAATTACTTGTCCACCACAGCAATCGTCACACACACACTACATTATTTCAAACCCACCAATATGGGGGCTGCACCCTCCTACTTATATATACCAATTCTGAGATCACAGGTTAGTTGCTCAGCATAATGCATCTGAGGTTATCCAAGAGCAATTAACCCTGGGCAAAACTGCAATCCAAATTGTAGCTTGCTACAGATCCCGCACCATGCCCCAGGATTCCCACTCCTTTTTTCTTGATATACTGGAAAATATTAGGATTCATCCAAACACACTAATAATGGGCAATTTCAACTACCCCACCATTAACTGGTAAAACTACTCATGTACCAACTCCTTCGCTCAACGCTTTCTGGAATTCATAAATTCCAATGCCCTGGATTAACTTATCCACACCCCCACCAGGGGCAACGATATCCTAGACCTAGTCATTATCAACATGAGTGACCGGTGTTCCACACCTGAAGTCAACTCCTCATTGGTCATATCTGACCATAAGCTAATCACTCTAGATATGCACATCCCACCCCACCCCCCATTAAGGAAATCATGGTAAAAAATTTCTCCAAAGCCAACTTCATGCTTCTTAAGACAGAAGTGGCAAACTTCATGACACCAATAGAGATGGACAATACAGTTATGACTGCTGAATCCTACACAGATGCACTCTATAAGCACTTAAATGAGTGCATGGATTGTGCTATCCCAAACAGAACCAAGACACTATCCTCCAAAAAAAGGAAGCCAGTCTGGTGGTCCCTGCCATAACCAATCTCTACAACAATAGTAAGAAACTGTTGCAAAAGAGAGTAAAATCCCATGAGTGGAGGACTTCCCTGGTCAGCCTCAGTAAGAATCTAAGATCCCTTATAAGATCCTCCAAAGCTAGCTACGAAAACAGAATTGCCACTGATTCTAGGGACAACCACAAAGCATTCTATAGCTATGTCAAGAATCTCATTGGCAACACCCAGATCTGCTCTGAGTTACAGCACAATGGCATGAAAATTACAGAACCAACTGATATTGCCAACATCCTGGCAGATAGGTTCAATGCTAACTTTACCCCTTTTTCACCCCCTAAAGGGCCCATATCTATATAGGAAAAATGCAGAGTCCCTGTAATCACAGCTATGCAGGTAAAAACTGTACTTTCTAAAGCCAAAACACAGCATCCATGGGACCGGACAACATCCCAGGCTGCGTTTTACATGAACTTCAGAACAAACTGACTCCCCACCTAAGCACCATGTTCAATCATAGTCTCACATCAGGCTTGGTGTCCACTGAATGGTGCACAGCAACAGTCATCCCACTCCACAATGGGGGAGCCACCAGTGATCCCACAAACTATCGCCTTATTAGCCTGAGGAGTCTGGTCTGTAAGGCCATGGAACGTATCATCATGGAACTCATAAACAAAGAATTTGGTAACCTCTAAACTCTGGACCCCACCCAGTTTGGGTTTGTGAATGGCAGATCATGCCTCCTGAACTTGATTGACTTCTTTGAGGAAGTCACCAAAGCTGTAGACAAGGGTAAGGTGGTTCACACAGCCTATCTTCACCTCGCCATGGCTTTCAACACCATCCACCATTCTGGAATTGTAGCTAAACTCACTAAACTAGGTATAAATCCCTAGGTCACAAGATGGGTTGCCAATTGGTTCACTGACAGAACCCACAGTGTAAAAGTTGCAGACTCCAAATCTGACTTCAAAACAGTGGCAAGTGGAGTACCACAGGGTTCAGTCCTGGGACCTCTCCTGTTTGGTATCTACTTCTCTGAAGTACAGGCTATCTACTTCTCTGAAGTACAGGCTAACACAGATGGTCTTTGGCTAATGAAGTTCGCAGATGACTGCAAACTAGGAGCCATAGTTGAGTCTCCATATGATGTGGACATCCTACAGAAGAACCTCACTGAGACAGATGCCTGGTATCAGAGCAATGGCCGAAAAGCTCAATGCCAAAAAGTGCACTGTCATCCCCTTTGGTAAAAACTCTGTACCCATGAACTGCCACATAGGCAGAAGTCTACTTAATGCTGAATGTGTGATAAAAGACCTGGGGATCAGGTGGACAATAGCCTCTCCTTTGATAATCACATTGCCACAGTAGTCAGGAAATCCTTCTACATGGCACACCTCATCACAAAAGGGTTCTCATCTAGGAAAAAAGAGGTCATTGTTCCCCTCTACACAACACTCATTAGACCCATTATAGAGTACAACACCCCTTTTGGAATTTATCTCACAAGACATCTGCATCAGCTAGAAAGGCCACAGAAGTACCTCACAAAGAGAATTACTGGCCTCAGACAGATGCCCTACACTGACCATCTAAAAAACTCCAGCTTTACTCAGTAGTATATCGCCTACTCCAAGGTGATCTCTGCCTAACATATAAAGCTATGTCAAACCCAGAGCTGTTGGACATGCTACACCTAAAGAAATCCCAATCCCTCTGAGTTCTAGGGACCTAAACCTTGTCACCACAATAAACAGGATATACTGGTGGGATAGATTTCTGTCCCAAAGACTTCCCATACTCTGGAACAAGCTACCCATCTATGTCAAGCAAAGTTCCTCATTAGCACTCTGCAAAAAAAATCTTGATAAGTGGATGGTAAATAGGAAATACACCACAGGGATCACTTTGGTGGCTCTGCTCGATAGGGGCACAGGAAAATAACTTTCTTGGGTGGCGTAAGCCAGGGAACCTTGTTGGCTAGGTTTACGTAAGCCCTTGTACAGGTAGCCTAGTACCTACCTATGAACCTATGAACACTACAGTAGAGAAAGGGCATATTTCAATGAGGACCAATTAACTCCTTTCCCTATGAAAGCTGTTCACTGATGTGAACATTCAATGAACAGATGTTTGATGTAAAGGGGTCAATGATTAGGTATTCATGGAAATACAACTTCAGTGAGGTAATATAGACCTGTAAAAAGATATAACAGATCAGTTTTGACATTACCTTTGCCTTCTTCAGTGTGATTCTGAAGCTAACGTCTCAAACACACATTTAAATAACCCAATTAATCATGCTCCTCCTCCCCTTGGTGTAATTACAATATATCAATGAGCCCAGGATAAAATAATGCACCCAATTTAATGATCCAAGTATATTCCTTATTATTAGGAATTTAATGCCAATCCATTTTATTTTATTTATGAAAACAAATCCTATCAATATGAACATAAAAGTAGCCATAGGATGTTTAATAGTGTTTATACAGGGCATTAGAAGCTCTGGAATTCCTGATGTCACTTAAGTGTTCCACGATGTGGGTTTTAAATTGCCTAGATGTTTGGCTGACATAAAAGGCAGAACAATTACAGATAGCCAAATAAATTAATCATTCTGAAGTACATGTAATAAAACATCTAATATCAAAAACCCACGCGGTATTACAGGAGGTGAATTGTTCAGTTTTCATAACTTTGTTACATACAGTAACATGCTCAGAAGACTGACAACCCACCAGCAGTGAGCCATCCAATAACCATTGTGCCCCACACTCTGATCTAAAAATGTTCTTATAATGTTTGAGATGATTGCCAATAGCTTTACCATGCTTGTAGAAAAAAAGACAATGTGAAAGAATTATATCAGACAATTTATTGTCTGACAATAAAATATCCCAATATTTGTTTATCAAACCCTTAAAATAGATTACTTCCAAAATAGTTATTAAGATTCATTTATCATCCTGATCCCTGCTGGTAATATATTTTAATAGACCTTTTCTATCAATATGCTTACCAAATTATGAACCATTTGAATATCTTCAGATTTATAACATCTGTCATAAATTATTTTTACAAGGTCTGATTCTTGTTGCATTGAATCTTCTTTTGACGAACAAGTCCTATGGAACCTCAAAAATTGTGACTTCAGTATATTTCTGATAATATGTTTTGAATGGCAATTCATAGCATCTAAAAGAGTGTTAAACTGAGTATCTTTTCTAAAGACTGTAGTAGCAAGAGTGCCATTATTATTTTTAGAAACCAACACATCCACAAATGGAATTTTATCCAAAGCAAACTTATCACTAAATTGTATACCCCATTTATTTTCATTTAGGTATTGTATAAATTCATGCAAATATTCCATATCCATTGTTCAAACCATCCAGTAATCATCTACTACTTTTGAAGTAATGATCCATTTTTAAGTGTTTGATAAACAAATATTGGGATATTTTATTGTTAGACAATAATTTGTCTGAAATAATTCCCGCACATTGTCTTTTTTCCTACAAACATGGTAAAACATTATAGGAACATTTTTAGATCAGAGTGTGGGGCACAACGGTTACTGGATGGCTCACTACTGGTGAGTTGTCAATTTTGTGGGCACTGCAAGCCTGTAAAAAAGTTATGAAAACTAAACACTTTGCCTCCTGCAATACTGCTTGGATATTTGATATTATATGTTTTATTACACGCACTTCTGAATGGTTAATTTATTTGGCTATCTGTAATTGTTTTGCCATTTATATCAGTCAAACATGTAGGCAATTTAAAACCCACATCTTTGAACAGTTAAGTGACATCAGGAATCGAAAGGCTTCTAATGCCTTGTATAAACATACTATTAAACAGCCTATGCCTACTTTTATGTTCATTGGTATTGATTGGATTTGTTTTCATAAATAAAATAAAATGGGTTGGCATGAAATTCTTAATAATAAGGAGCATACTTGGATCATTAAATGCGGTGCATTATTTTCTCCTGGGCTCAATGATATATTGTAATTACACCAAGGGGAGATGGAGCATCATTAATTGGGTTATTTAAATGTGTGTTTCAGATGTTTGCTTCAAAATCACACTGAAGAAGGCAAACGTTTTGCCAAAACCAGTCTGATGTATCTTGTTACAATAAAAGATTGAAGCAAGTTATTTATGGTATTTCCTGGTGCTAGTCATTTTGGTGGTTTGCTTGTTGTCGCTTGTCAGAATAAAAGATTGAAGCAAGTTATTTACTCTGTTTCCTGGTGCTAATTGTTTTTGTAGTTTGTTACCTCTGTTAAGTAGTCATAGTAAAAGTGGTGCCAATTGAGTAATTAGGTCTGTAATGTTAAAGTTACGGATGTTGCTTAGCTTTATATAGGCACCATTTATAATCTTTTTTTCCTTATTGATGCACAACTTATTTTTACAAAGACAAACTTCCAAGTCCTTCTAAAGTTCATCATTCAGAACATAAAACATTTTATTGTACCTGGTCATGACAATGTCATCTATGTACAGTATACATTTTCTCTGAGGTAGATCCCAAGGTATATCATTATTTACAGGGAGAGAAACAGTGAGCCCAGGACTGAATGTTGTGCAACCCCACTTGTTATGGTCTCCATTTGAATGGTAGTGTAAGATCCAGTAACTCACAAAGTTTTGCTTTTAAGATAGTTCTCAAATAACTGTAGTACTTCCATGGAGAAACCGATGACTGACAGTTTTTCCAGCACCATAACGTGGCCAACAGTTTTGAAAGGCATCTTAATATTAAAAAAACTGTTTGTAATCTAAAAGCTTTTCTAGTACAGTGTCTGTAGATTCTGCATATGTTTCATTAGGAATCTGTTTGAATATAGAGGCTCCTACTTAATATGATATAAAATTTTAGAGAACTGGTATATTCCAGGAAAGTGAAAAAATAAGTAAGACTGAGATACAGCTCCAAAATTGGCCTTAGTAGCAAACCAGAACAAACAACAGGTCTGTATTGTAAAGCATGAGCAGGACCAAAAGACAAAAATACTCTGGAAGGTTCCTAAACAAAAAAAAAATTGAACTGGATTTTCCACAGATCCTTAGATGTAACTTTGTGGATTAAATCAATGAAAGCAATTAAAGTCTGTTGTCTAACTTCTAAAGAGTATTGGTTAACTAGTAATTTAAATGATATACTAATTTTAATTAATAATGTCATTATTATTATGATGTTCACAAACCATTAGCAGGTATCCCTAATATATATTGCATCCCTCTGATTGGGAGAATGTTCCTCAGAATGAAGAGCAGATACGTAATCAGCAACATAAAGAAGTAAGGAAGCATTTTTCTTAGATGAATTAGCAACAGATAGCACTACTGAAACATATTTCTTGGATGAAGATGGAAACAGATAATTGATATATGTGATAATCCAGCCACCAATTTGCCCATGTTCCTATCTGTTACATAATCTGAAAAATACTATTTTAATAAGAAGCAATTTTTCTAACCCATTTTTAAACTGTGTTTATATATATATATATATATATATATATATATATATATATATATATATATATATATATATATATATATATTTAATGAATTACTGACATTTACCTTTTGACTTTAAAATTCTTATTGTTGAATATGTAAAACAGCTTTTTACCAATGCCATTTAATATATATATTTTTACATATAATGTTCAATCTACATTTGTCTTCTATATTAAATAACATATTTGCCATAGTACATATAGCACAGATATCTGACATTTATATCTTATAACAACAGAAAACAATGTATTTTCATTTATATTCATTCTCACTACATGCATAACCATAACCCCCCAAATTGAGCTGCACCTTTCCTTCCTCTTAAGGTTTCCTCCCTTTAAACATTCTACATCATATGCAGAATCTGGAGCTCTCTGCGTTTCCAACACTTGACTAATCAGAAGGTTACCTCCTTGTGAGCACAGTGTATCTATGTCTTGTAATCCCTGCATCTGTAATTACTATTACCATTCCTAATCCAGTAAAACTACAATTTCCTCCATGTCATCACTCATTCACTTACTCTTGCCTATTGCTTGATTGGTCTGCCCATTTCTGAAAACCCCTCTTTGCACTTTATTGTCTACTATTGTATATGCTATCTCCATAACTTTTGTATCCAGATCCTTGCTCCTCTTTCTGTATAATCATCCAGACCATCCCATTTTCATGCCTTTGCTTTCATCAGTCTCACTTCTTCAGCAAAAAGTTCTAATCTTTCATCTCCGGCCTATCCCTTCTATTTATATAACCCTAAAAAGCATGAGTCTGGTATCTTCTTTCATGGATTATTATTATTATGATTATGATTATTATTATTATTATTATTATTATTATTATTATTATTATTATTATTATTATTTTAGCTTATTTTCAAACTTCTGCCTCTTTAAGAACTTTTTCAAATCCATATCTTAGAATTAAGTTATCACCTATGACTATATTTCAGCTTCCTGCTCCTTTATCATGTTGTATCACTTGCTTACCTTAAAGCAAACACATTTAATCTTCCCAAGCTCTTATTCTTAGTGCATTTTCTTCCTTTCTAGTTGTTCACTATTTTCTTAAAACTTTAATCCTGGAAGCATTTGCGTTCATGTCTTAGTCATGTTTTACATACTTTGTTCTCTACTTTTTATTCATGGCTGCTTTCATATATTCTTGCCTTGCATTATTTATTTATTTATTTTTTTGCTGTTACACACTTTTCTATTAAAAGAGGAAAAGAGTGACACATTGTATCCTTCTGAAGTGGACCTAGTACTGATTCACTGCTGTTATGTGTAGATTGTCATGTTGTCATCCTTCCTGGAGAGTGGACTTCATATTCTTTTATTGCATGTGTGCTCTTGTCCACTACTGGCTCTAATACTAGACACATGCGGTCCCAGTAAATGAATGACTAATTTTGATATAAAGACTAAAGTTTAAAAAAGTCCAGAATGTCCTGACTGATTTCACTGCTGCTGTACCTGATAACATGTTCTAAAAATGCATGCTGGTATCCAAGTTTTCTTTCAATACAATTTAAAATATTTAGACAGTTTCAAGCTTTTTCTTATTTTAGTCAGGAAAACAAACATATGACAATTAATGAGAAATATTGTCTAAGCAGCTGATGTTTTCCATATATAGTACTTCTTGGTGTTAAGTCAGAACAAATAAGCTTGAAGGCTGAGAAAATATAAACCAGGGTCAAGAGCTTTTATCAGAGGCAAGGCAGACTATTACATAATTTCTGGCTTAAAAGTATACAAGGACTGAGGCCTGGGCACATTCTTTGGCAACTAGGATAAACCAATAGACTTAGTACATAAAAATAGCTAGCCAGTAGAAGTATGAATTATCATCTGGCATCATCTCACCCTGCTCACCTGACATTTGGTTAGCAAATCCCTACAGCAGGATCTCTTGATAGAAACCATTACAGCTGAAGTATACCTCTCAATTTCTAAGCTCAAGAAACTGCCAAAAATTAAGGGGGGGGTCAGATTTTAAATATTGATTTTATAAACTTTGAAAGTTGCTACAATAATAGGTTTGTATTAATATTAATTTTCTGAAGGAAATTAAGTCTGAAACTCAAATCCTCCCTTATTTGTCAGAAAACCACAATTTTTTATGAGGAACAGATCAAAATATGAGTCAAAAGTTTGAGACATATGACATGAAGAGGAAAAGAGAAGGTCCGTGATGACTGGCATATCTTAAGTTAAACAGGAAGTTGTAAAAGTGTTCACACTATGAGTGAAAACTTGCACTGTGTGTGCTTTGCATGCTTCAGATGAAACTCAGAAGTAAGAAGGACTCATTAAGAACAAACAGAAAGAAAATATAAAAAATACAAAACCAATGTCAACTTCTTAAATTCAGTTTTTAGCGCTTTTAAAAAAAACTTGATGTAAATATATTTAATAAAGTATTCACTATAGTTAAGGTCTGTAAATCATGGGCACCTTTTTATCTCATCTTCTATAAATTGGAATTATCAATCATATTTCCCTTGATTCTGCAAACTTCAGTTTCTTAGCATAAATTCAAAATTTTAGATGTAAACTTTTAGCCCAGTTTTCTGCCAATTCTATATATATATATATATATATATATATATATATATATATATATATATATATATATATATATATTAATATATTAAATGCCACACTTATTCACCTGACATAGTTGTGCTAATAGAAACATGGTTAAAACCACAAACTGAAGACAATGAGATTATCCCCCCCCACCAGTTATAACATTTTCAGAAAAGACAGGAAGTGAAAAAAGGAGAAGAGGTAGTCATAGTTTTCAAAAATAACCTAAAACTACAACTTCTAATCCCAAACATCCCAACTTTCAATAACATTGAGATATTATTCGCAAAGTTAAAAATGAATAATAGCAAATACCTAGCCATAGCAGGGACATATATCCCACCGGGGAACAACCTTACTACTTTAGAGAACATACTTCAATAAACCACAAAACCCTTTTCCCAAGAAACAATAATAATAAAGGGAGACTTCAACATAGACTGGTATACCTGTAGCTCACAGAACCCCAGCAGTCATATTAACCTCTATGGATTTACACAACTTATCCAGAGTGACACTAGATTAGATAAAAAAATCAAATAGATGATCTATCTTTGACTGGACTCTCACTAACAAAACCCTATACTACCAACACTCTGGCTGTCTCCCTGACAGCCTAAGTGACCACTCACCAACCTTTCTACTGTGACAAAAGAGCAATATTCACAAAACTACTGTTTACCACCAAATCCAGAAAAAAACAATCTTAATCCCCAGACTCTAGTGACCACATTTAGCCAATGCAACTGGTCTATTCTAAAGAAACAACCCCTAAACACAAAACTATTGAGTATATGAACAACACATTTCTAAATATCCTTAATAAATCTGTACCCCCTAAGACAGTCAGAACCAAAACAAACATCACCCGTTTGCTAACCAAAGACACTATAAATCTTCTCAAACTTAGAGATAAAGCCTGGGAACACTGGAACACTACTACATCTCTACAAAACTGAATAGTATACCAGCAGCTCAGAAACAAAGCCAAAACTCAAATCAAGCTAGATATAAAAAAAATACTATTCCAACATACACATTTTCTTCTTCTTTTCCTTTTGGCTTTTTCCCATTAAGGGTGGCTACAGTGGAACAACATTTAGCAGAACAATTGGCAGTGGAGTGTTAGTGTTGAGTTGCCAACCCAGTGCCCAACCTTCCACAGAAGGCACACTATACCAACATACAAACAACATATAAAAAACACAAAAGTTTGGTCAGTTATTAAAACTATGCTGCACCCCAGACAGTTATCTACCCCACCTCCCATAACCACCCCAAACTCAGGTTCAACTGCCAATCAATTTAACAAATATTTCACCATGAGTATCCTAGCACTATCCAAAAGTAACTGTTCCTCACAGATACTTCACTGTTATTAGAAAATAAGAACAATAGTGTTTTCTCCTTCCATCCCGTTTCAAAAAACACTATAAAAATTGATTAAAAAACTGAAATTAACAACCATTGCAGCTGACAACCTTTCAACAGAACACCTTGAGATGACAGCTGATGCACCTCTGGAAAGTCTCTTATATAATCCTCTTCCATAAAGGAGGCAATTCAACAGAACTATTTAATTATAGATCTATTGCTATATTATCTCTTCTATCCAAAATTTTAGAAAGGTACATACATTCTCAACTTATGCACCAGCTCTCAGTCAATAATCTGCTAGCTAGCTCACAGCATGGTTTCAGACCCTCCTAAGCTTCAGCAATGCAATCAACCTAAATAGGAGTGGAGATAAAATAGTCTCAACACTCTTTCTTGATATGTCCAAAGCCTTGGATATGGTCTCCCATCAAAAACTTCTAACTGTCCTATCCGGCCTAAATTTTAGTTCATCTGACCTCTTATGGTTCCAAAGCTACATTACTGACACCAAGCAGCAATGTGGTTACAAGACATCTCATCATTATTGTCAGTCACATTAGGAATACCTCAAGGGTCCATTCTTGGTCCCCATCTTTTCAATATCTTCATTAATAATCTCAACACAGCTACTTCTCTAGCTACATTAGTCCAATATGCAGATGACTCCACACTAATATTTGCAGCCCACACCCTTCAAGAACTACAGAAAAAAACTGAAAAATCCTTCACAGCAGTAGAAACATGGCTTTCCAATGCACAACCTATACTCAACCCTAATAAAACCAAGCTAATAATCTTCCAACCTACTAGAGCCACTGACCCACCACCCAACTTTTCCATAACTGCTACAGGTAACATAACTATTGAAACCATTACACAGACCAAACTCAGAGGTGCCATTATTGATCATAACATGAGATTTGACCAACACATATCACAAGCTATTAAGAAGATGCACAAACAAATTGGGTACTCTATATAAAAAGAAACAATTCCTAACCAGCAATACTAAAATAGCCATTACAATAGCTCATCTACTCTCAACATTTCTCTATGCCTGATCCATACTAACAAACCTCAGAAAATAAGACGTAGGTAAACTTGAAGCATGTTATAATAAAATAGTTAAATTTGCCACAGATTTTTCATATAGAACACAATACTGTCTAATACTAAAAAAGCTATCATGGCTAGAATTCCCACATCTTCTACACTACAACCAGTTAATAATGGTACACAAATTACTTAACCAGCCAGGCAAAACACCTATCCCACAAAACCTAATAGAACCATATGCTAATCATAGACTATTATATTTCACTAACAAATCCTTACTAAAAGTTACCAAATCTCCAAATTCCCCAGGTGGCGCTCTTTACTCTAGTTATGGAGCCAAAATCTGGAAGCCCCTCCCTCTAGAACTAAGAACTTTCACTAATATAACTCACTTTAATAAAGTGCTCGAAGACCAACTGACTAAAAAATGGCTTTGCCCATGTAATTCTCCAGGATAAAATGTACTATCACTAATTATTTCTACTCTCCAAGATAAAACAGTAGCTTCCTAAAATTATTTTAATACACTCTATGATTATATTAAACATTCTGAGTTCACTGTCTTCCTGATTCTATACCCTGTAGCTACTATCCAAACCAATTCCACCACAATTCAAAATTTTTTAATTTCAAATACAGTAGCTCCTATAGGCAAGGCATTCTTCTAGTCTTTATAAGTTTTACCTTATGATCTTTAGTTTTAGTTAAACCTATAACAGATATTTAACTGTACTTTGAACCTTCTACTTGACAAAATATCACAATTTTATGCATGTATTCTGCTCAAACTATAACATTTCTATTTGCTACTATATCACTGTACGTTGAACCATCTAAATGATAAAATAATACAATGTCTACTTGTATTTTCCTTAAACTATAAAATTCCTATTTTGTCGCTACACTTGTATACACTGCATATTGTTTTGGTTACGTTATAAGACTTTTCTTTTTTATAATTTTTTCCAACTTGTCATTTTAATAATTTTTTCTATTTTATATGTGGAGCTTTTCTCCCAGGGCCTCCACTGAAAATGGGCTCACACCCAGTCAGACTTTACCAGTAAACAAATGTAAAATAAATAAATAAGTTTACTTCAGTGTTTCTTATATTCATTTTTCTCTTCTAACTGTTTCTTAGTTTCTCTTCTTTTTATCCTAACACACGCTTTATTGCATTTTTCATATTTTCTTACCAAATTTATGCTCAAACTACATTTTTCTGCTGTCCTCCTTTTCCTTCTCTCTCTCTCTTTTCTCTCACTAATGTTTTTCTTCCTATAAGTGACTTGACCCTGGGACTTCAGAAACATTTTGCCCTCTTCTCTTTGTACTGTGTATGTATAATTAGCCAGTGCTTGTTAAAAATGAATGTAACCAGGCAAGTGTGCATGATGACCATCACAAGAAAGATTCTCATAGCAACAGCAGGGACTGTGGGAAGCTTGTGTAGGAGCATGCTGCAGCAGCAGAGTTATTTAATGCGCATAAGCCATGATGGTACTTGCTGAAATCTTGAGCTCACAGTTGTGTCAAAAGAAAGAAGAGGTGATGCCATCCTACATGGTCTTGAGACTTGTGCACTGATTTTTTTTTGATTCAGTGATACATTTATGCGGAAAAGATAACTTGTAGAAAGTCATAAGGGAAGTATGATTGAGGTAAAAGGGTAGAGGTGGTAGTAGGGCCACAAAAACAAACATATGGTAGTACACTAAACACCGAAAGTGTGATAAGGGACTTAGGGACACAGGTGGAAAGTGGTCTCACCTTCGATAACCACATAGCCACAGCAGTCAGGAAATCCTTCTATGTGGCACACCTTATCGCTAAGGGCTTTTCATTCAGAAAAAAGGAGGTCATTGTCCCACTATACTCATCCCTCATTAGACCCATTACAGAATACAATGCCCCATTTGGTATGTACCTCACAAGACATCTGCAACAGCTGGAAAGGCCACAGAAATAATTCACTAAAAGAATCACAGGCCTAAAGCAGATGCCCTATGCTGACCGTCTAAAAAAAACTCCAGCTATACTGTGTCGCATATTGCCTACTAAGAGGTGATGTCTGCTTAACATACAAGGCCATGTCAAACCCAGTGTTGCTGGAAATGCTACACTTAAAGAAATCCCAATCCCTCAGACTTACATGCTCCAGGGATCTAAACCTGGTCATCACAATGAACAAAACATGCTGGAGGGGTAGGTTCCTGACCCAGAGACTCCCCATACTCTGGAATAGACTGCCCATACATGTCAAGCTGAGCGCCTCTTTGGCCCTGTTCAAAAGGAACCTTGATGATTGGATGGGAGATAGGAAATTCACCCCAGGGATCACATCAGTCGCCCTGCTAGAGAGGGGACCAAGGAAGTAAATATTCTGGGAAGAATTAGCCAGGAAATTGTTATGGCTAGGTTTGAATAGGCCCTAGGGCCAATAGCCTAGTACCAACCTATGAACCTATGAACAATGCTACAAAGGGAAGTGGTGATACAATCAGGGATGTGGAAGGCAATGAATAAGGGGATATGAAACACAAAAATATCATGAAGTGTGGGGGTAAAGGAAATGTACCAATGTATTGACCAGAAGCAATTACAGACATCAGCATAATCTGACCACTATATGTGTGCTGTAATGCAAATGTCAGTGTGGACAAGCCACCCTACTTTAAAAATCATGTGACTATATGAAATCCCTATGGGATTTAAACCAACCACCCTCCCAAATTAGATTACAAAGCACTTCATTTACAGGATTAACTATAGCAGCAACCGCACTAGAGGCATCAATGAAGCACATAGCAGGTAATTGTCACAGGCTTACAGAATGAATAAATAAAAGAGCCAAAAGCTATTAATCCTGAGGAGACTTGAAACCACAACCCTCCTCAATTACAATGTATAAAGCACTTTATTTACAGGCTGAGCTATAGAAGCAGTCACAATAAAGGCATTAGTGAAGCACATAACAGGTGATTGCTACACTTACGGGATAAAAGAGACAAAAAACATTAAGCCTTAATAGGACTTGACTCCACAGCCCTCCCCAGTTCCACAGTACAAAGCACTTCATGTAGAAGCTGAGTTATAGAAGCAGTCCCAGTCCCACTAAAGGTGTCAGTGAAGCACATTGAAGGTGATTGTTACACACTTGCAGAATAAAATTATAAAAGAGACAAAAAACATTCAAGCCTGAGGGAAATATAACCTACAACACTCCCCAATTGCATTGGTCAAAGCACTTAATTTACAGGCTGAGCTACAGAAGCAGTCATACTAATGGTGCCACCTCTAGCCTATGTTGTATTTGCAAACTGCCACACAATGACACTCAGTACATATGCTTGGCTTGCCTGATGCCAGCTGAGGCCAATATACATGGTAAATAATAATAGTTATACTTAATCGTTGTTATGCAACGAACTGTGACACTCCTCTTTAGTTATACATGGACATCAGTGGGGCTCTTTGTGACCCATCATGCACAGTATGATCACAACAGATACGTGATTTGGAAGCCTTAAATGAGCATGTGTGTGGTATATTTATCTATTTTTGACCAGATTAAACATAGAAATAGGAGTAAAGGACAGAGTTGAAAAGAACAAGCAAGTAAAGGGTAGAAAAGAAGGTAAGCAATTAAGGAATGAGCAAGATGGAGGTGAGAAAGGTGGGGTATTTTTTGTTTTTTGAGGGACAGATGTCCATTTTTCATGCAATAACAAGGAAAGCTGAGGAAGGAAATAAGGGATGTAAGAAGAATGTAAAGAGGTTAGGCAGCAGGAGAAGACAGACATAAGTGACAAAGTGCATGGTAACACAATTAGGGAGGAGAATACAATGGTGTAGGAGACATCAGGAAAACAGGGAAATAGGGAAGACAATGGTGAGGGGGTGAGCAGGGATGCCTAAAGGATAGGAACACCATTTGCGGTATAGGATGCAGTGTTCACAGCTGCGGTCTCTACCAGATGAAATCCTGTGCACCATTACCACTAGGTCCTGTCTCAGACTGGAGACAGTGCTGCACTGGGGAATGACTCAATGAGTCATCAGAGGAGTTTCACCATCTGATCAAGTTGGGCATCCAATCTCCTTTTCTGTCCCACAACATCCACCAACTGCTGATGTGTGGCACAGGTGTCAACTCCACTGGCATTGCTACCGGCAGGAGGCTGTGTCCCTGCCATCCTTCATTCACACTCTTACAGCCACAGTTCATCTAATACCTCACCTGATACCAAGCTTTCTCAACAAGTGTTGCATTAAAGGCAACCCTCCTCCCAGTACTCACATTCCACAGAAAAGCACATTTTACTTTCATAATCCTTAGCACTCTCACTCACACTTCCCTGTGAAAGACATGCATTCCTGTGCTCCCTTTTCCACCAGTGCAAATGATAATAACTGTGCTTTTTGCACACTCTTATTTAGGTTGGCTATGTCTGATGCTTAGCATGGTCAGCCTATGCATGGGTAAGCCTAGCCTGGTGTTGGTTTGGCATGCATCTGTTTTACTGTAGTGCATCTACTTTACTCTTACATATGTTCTCAAACTGTGGGCAACTTGCTGCTTCTTTGCTAGTGCTACTGCATACTGTGTCTATCTCTGTCTAGCATGATCATCCCGTGCTTCTGGTTCTTCCACTGAACAGGGTCATAATGCAGGGCATCACTGGATGAATACGAACAGTGAAAGCATGTCCACACACACTCTTTGAGGTTTGATTTTTACACACACACACACACACACACACACACACACACACACACACACACACACACACACACACACACACACACACAATGTGAGGTATGTATATTCATGATTAAATGTATATATTATACACCTTACACTGCATAAGTTTTTTCTTTACTTTTTGATACATAAAGATCCAGATTAAAACTTCACTGGGTAGTGGTAAACCATAAAGATGGTTTGGTACAGCTCATGTTTGTCTTTCTGCAGTGATCTAAATTACTTTATCTGCTTGCAAGATGAGTTATTTGGGGAAGGGATGTTATGTCAGTACTAGCTACAATGTCATGCATACATTGCAATAACTAGTGACTGTAAATACAACAGCATTACCTTCCAGAGCAACGAGTGAGCCTACATCTAACTCAGGAATAGAATTAGTTGAGAGATATAAAAATAAAGATATTAATCAGCCTACACCTGCAACAGGAAAAGCCCAGGCAAATGAAGTAATAATGTTAGTTACTCATAAAATGATATGCCCTTTTAGAATAAAATTAAATTTCAAAATGGGGGGTTGGGAGTTGATATAATAATAGTTAAGGTGTTTATGTCACAGACACAAGGTACAAGGTTTGATTTCCACCTTTGGAAGGGAAATTATTTAGGCTTAAAATAGTCCACAGGGGCAGCTAACCTACTAATTACCTATGAACCTATGAAATTACCAAAATCCCAATAGCATGAGCATTGGTCTATTGACCTTGATGGACTTGCATGCATGAAACAACACTGCCAGTAAAAAAATTCTACTGCTTACGATCATAAAACAGTGTCTGTTTGTCTTCCTGTGTAGACAGTAAATTACAGCATGCTGTTAATAAATTTAACTGATGCATTACCACTTCCATCCCTTCTCCCAACCTATCCTAGATTTTGATATCGAAAACATCAGTATTAAACCTTATTTGCTAACTAGTACGTTAAGGTCAAAATCTCCACCAAAATACCACAAACACCAAAACAATGCCATTCTGGAACAGACTTTTATCAGAATAACAGCAGTTAAATGTTTCCCCCTTTGTCTTCATCTTTCATAGTAACATTTTTTTTAAGCTTTGGGTAAAAACTGGGTCTCATAACTAATAACAAGTCTGTCTCAACTGTATTTATGAATTAATAAAGCTCCTTCAAATCACTGGAACACAAATCCACCAGTTTAGAAGCTTGATAAACAAAATGGAGCCATACATCATTGTAGGATACGTGTCTCTGGATAGAAAATGGAATGTTTCTAATCATCTTGCATTCAAACACCAAGATTTCTGTCTACATTTTCAGTTGTGACAAAATAATAGCTTGCCTACTTCTCCTTGAGTATAACAAAATTGCTAGAATCCATTGAAGCTTCAGACTGCCACAACCAATTAGAATTCATAAATTGATAAGCAATTACTGATTTTGGCAGAGTGCCAGCTGTAGGAGAAGGCACCTATACATGTTAAGCAGACATCAAGAAAATTCTAATGTGATTCATAGACTACTGGCATCTGCCCTGCAGAAGAAATCTGACACTAACTGCCATGCGAGGTAATGAATTGCATTTCATATGCATACGGCAACTCATCTAGAACGTCAGAGGTGATAAAGTGTACTAGAGCTGTCACCTGAAACTGCATTAAAAAGTAATTACCAAAGCCTACTAATCTGCCAGAAGTAGTGTTCCTGCAGTACAATATAGGTACAAGCATTCAGGTATTTTGAATGACACCATACATTTCTATCTTACCACATACACCTACACAAATGCATATATATTTACTTTGAACGATAGTGAATGTTTAGACATATACACACACACACACACACACACACACACACACACACACACACACACACACACACACACACACACACACACACACACACACATAACATATATATATATTTAGATAAAGACAAACAGACATGCTGTGCTGAACAACTTTGCTGCACAGATTATTGACACAAAAACATCACTGTAAAAACTTTAACACCAAAACATGTATGGTCTAAGATATAACCTCAGAGTAAACAAAACAAAAAAAAACTGTTTTTTTTTCATGAGGCAAGCCTCCCTGAGCCCCACTTGTAGGTAGCTGCAATCTCTACAGTTTTATATATATATATATATATATATATATATATATATATATATACATATATATATATATATATATATATATATATATATATCTTTTCTATCCTTTTTGTATCTGTTGCAAAGATATTCTGCCTAACTCTGTTTCTCACCCTACTATGTCGTCTTACAGATTACAATAGTCACACCTAGCATCAGTTCACCAACCAACAGCCTTTCCAATAAGCACGGCTGCCATTTCCAAACTTTAATTGCACCATACTTTTGCAAAGACTGCCAATTTCTACTATAATATAGAATTCTTGAATACCATCAGATCCATATAGACCTAAAAACACATATAAAATTTGACTTAAAAAAAAACACCCCTGTCTTACTTGAACTCTCATAAAATATCTCACTTCGGAAATATTGACCAAATCCAGCTTGTTTCAGTCACCATAATACAAAAACAAATCACATCACTCCCCAATACTACACTACCACCCTTTTTTGACTAAGAAAAAAAAATGAACATGGTCTCATTAAACAGTCTTAGTAGATGTAACAAAATCATAGAACATCATGCATGAACAGCCCAACATACTCTAGATATTCTAGCAATTACCAGCACCTGGCTAAAGCCCAACATAAAAGGCAATTAATTCCTTCCACAGGTAAGAACAGATCAAACTGTAAAAAAAAGCTGGGGGAACAGGCATCCAATGAACCATCTTATGCAAACTAAATAATTTCAGTAATAGTGTTCCCAAATCCCACAATACCAAAATACTCATCTGGTATTTCAAATCAAATAGTAAAAAAACAGCTTTGTATCATTGCTCTGTGTATCTTCTCTGTAAGCAATATAAACATTCTGGAAGATATCCTATAAAGAATATCCAATACCATTCCTAATGAAAAAAAATATTTTGGGACATATAAATATTTAATGGCAGTATTAACCTATATTCCATTACATAACTAATCATCTCGCTCACTAGAGTTAAACAACATAAGAGTTCCACCCTAGTCTGGATAATGGTCTTTGACTCTTACAAATACACCACCTCAGAAATCCTTGCAGGTTCCTTTAATCAACATTTTTCCACTTGCAATCATTGATTAATCATCCATCATGTTTATCAACACAACTACAAATGGAACTGTACTCAAATGTCAGCTAAGACACCTTCAAATCAGCTCTAGAATCCATTAACTGGTCTAATCAAAAAATCCATCCTTTGGATGAAGCAGTCCTCACTTTCAATAAAATATTCTTAAATATTTTAAATAACTTTGCACCCCTTAAAAAGAGATAAAACGAGCCATGTTCACTGGCTAGCTAACAATATTAGAAATCTTATGCATAACAGGGATAAGGCCTGGAAAAAATGACACATGAAAAAAGCACCAAAACTTCTGCAGGAGTTTAGAGAATTTCAAAACCTTAAAAAAGCCGTTAAACAGTGACAGCTACAGAACTGCAATAAACATAATCCCCAAAACTTCTGGTATTCTTTCAAAGACTTAATTTATCCAGGGACAAAAAAAAAACAATCCAAATCCTCCACCGAACTTCTCACTTGAAATTGTTATCCAAATTAATACATACTTCATTGGCAGTGTAAAAGTCTTTACCAAAAACTAAACACTAATATTCATAATACCTCTACCCCACCCCAAACCCCTCCCACTGTTACACAACATTTCCTCTTAAAAACTGTCCCTACTTCATATATAAAAAAAATATTTCAAAATATCAAACCATGCTCATCATCTGCTGACAGCTTATCATCTGAATTTGTCAAGATATTAGCTAGAGGTCTAGCTAACCCGTATCAGTTATTGTAAATAAGACAATAAAAAAATTCTATGTTCCTTCCCTATGTAAAAAGTCATATGTAACCCCATTACATTAAGGGGGGACCTCAACAGCAATATCCAACATTAGAACCCATCTTCATCTTATCTTCCCTCTCAAAAATATTGGAAAAAATATCCATAAGCAAATTATTCAATACCTCCTTTAACCGAATCTCTTGATACCTACACAATATGTCTTCCACCCAGCTCATAGTACTACCACTGCTCTCATAGCCTTCCTTGACACCATCAACAAAGCTAGGGACAATGGTAAATGTGTATCCTCTTTATTCCTAGACCTGTCTGAGGTCTTTAACACTATATCACACAACAAACTCCTATACAAAATGTCTTACCTTGGCATTTCACACTCTAATCTCACTTTGCTCAGAGGATATGTGTTTGACAGACAACTATCTGCTGGTTGACTCTGCATCCAATCCCCTTCCCTGACAGTTACCATAGGTGTGTCCCAAGGCCTTTTCTCGATTACCTGCTGTTTAACATATTCACCAACAATCTCTACACATCTTCCCAACAAGCTTCTCTCATACAATACACAGATATCTCTACTCTCATTTGCATATCTGACAGCCTATCCCTTCTGTGATGCCCCACCACTGAGACTAGTAATCTAGGAGCCTCAATCTTCATCACTAGCATTAGTGGGGAACGTACACTGGGAGGATGACAGGTGCACACACAGTATTTCCAGATGCAGGTCACTGCATCAAGTGCAATTTCCTCTAAGAGCAGAGACCACAGTCAGTCCAGGACTGGTTCTCACTCTTTCTCCAGATCCACAATAAGACTCCCCACCTGCACAGTTATAGAGCTGAGAACTCAGTTGAGTGGCCAAGCCAAGAAGTCCAGCACCCTCAATATCCAACCAGTGCTTTGTGTCACTGCCCAAATATCTGACACACACACACACACACACACACACACACACACACACACACACACACGCACACACTCTTTGAGGTTTGATTTTTACACACACACACACACACACACACACACACACACACACACACACACACACACACACAGGCTGGCACAGATTTACTAGCTATGCCACCTTTTGCCCATACTATAAGGTAGTTATAACTGCCACCTGTCACTCTTTATCAGCTACTTTTAAGGCACTTAACAAAGGGTGTCCAATCTTACTAAGTAATGTTACTATCGATAAAAATGGTAGTTTGACCAAGAGCAAGGCTATTAGGTGTGGCCTACACAGTGTCACCAAATAAATATGCAAGTACTCTCAGAACTTAAATATGTCTCACAAAGATCAGTCACAATGAAAGGTTTAAATATATTTATTAAGATCAGCCACAATGAAAGGTTTAAATATATTTAATAATAATAACTATTAAAAGAACAAGAACATGCTCAGTGTACATATATATATATATATATATATATATATATATATATATATATATATATACACACACACACACACACACAGTACCAGCAGAGTTCAAAATCACAGGAAATATCTAAAACTACATTTCAGAATAGTCTCAAATAAATAAAGAAAAATATCTAACCTAAGCTTTGCTATATTCCTAACTATAGCTTAGAGAATTACTATACCCTAGTACACTTAAACTTAATTAGAGCAGCAAGATAGATGTGGTGAGTGGATCTTAATGTTGTCAGGTCAAAGACAAAATACAGAATGCTCAGTCACTCTCAGAGCGTTCTTAAATTAATATCTCAAATATTACTGCTGGGATAGCCTGCAGAATGACATCATTTCTCATCATCTTACTCTATCCCAGGTAAACCCCCACTGCTGATGGCTAGCAGTATTTAACATCCACCTGTGAAAATACAGAGACCTGAGATCTTTTGGTAAATAGTGGAAGTTGTAAAATAAGTTACATTCCTCCACATTTAAAGACAATACAGAAAACTTTTCAAGTACACACATTATGTCCCCTGCTGCACTGAAACTGAAAGATACCATATTTTGTTGGGTGGCCATAAATTAATTTAATTTCAGCTATTTCTTCTGACGTTAACATCCTGTGTTCCAGTTTCCATTTTTAAAATATATGCATCTAAATGGTTACAATATTGTATGTACATTTCTGTTCTTTTCCAGTAGAGTACACTGTGGTTACATCTTTAAGATCAGTACTTTGTAAAATACCTTTTCAACACACACTTCTGTACCGGCAGTTTAATATACACATTACATACAGTTCTAATACAGTTGTAACATAAACATCTAATATGAGTCATGTTGATATTCACAAATGACACATAATTATTTACAAAATTCCAGATAGCTGGGGCTGCCAGTATCTCCTTATATGACACCTTCTTCAACAAACAACACAAGAAACCTTTAACTCCTTGGAAACCTGGCTTCAACATGTTCAATCACTGCCTATCCCTAAAACAAAGCTTTACTACTAATGTTCTTCCCAGCTCACATAGCCTTGTCAAAAGTAACTTCAAAATCATCTGTCCAAATGATGCTGACATTAAAGTAATATCTCATACTAAATTACTTGGAATGACCATAAATGACAGCTTAAAATAAAACCTGCATATTCAAAATGCAATTAAAAAGGCACGCCAAAAGTTAGGAATATTGAGCAGAGTAAAAACACTTCCTTGCAATTAACAGAAAAGTAACTCTAGTTAACTCTTACCTACTTCCATTACTTCTGTATGGAGCTCTCATCCTAACAAGCCTTCAAACCTCTATAAAAACTAAACTTGAGTAATGTTATAACAAGATTCCATGCTTCGCTGCAAACAAACCAAATCAAAGCTACCACTGTACCACATTAAAATAACTAATTGTTTAGAATCATCTCACCAATTTACATTTTCACAATTAATTAGAGCACAAAAAATCCTAAACAATCCTTCATCCTTCCCAGCTCTTAGTAAAATTCTCCAAAATTACACCCCACAATGTCCCTTAAGATCAAATGATAAATGCTTCTTTATCATCATAAACCAAAAGAAAATCTAGAGGACACTCCCTAGACTCTAACTGAGTAGCAAAACCCTGAAACCCACTCCCTGAAACAATCAGGTCATCACCCTGAACCTACATATGTTCAAAATGTCTTTAAAATTAGGCACAAGTAATTCCTGACCTTGCTCATGCTCCACATTTATTTATTGTTATTTATTTATTTATTGGCATTTGTTAACCAGGTTAGTCCAACTGGGATTTTGTCCCATTTTCAGTGGAGATCCGAGGAGAAAAGCTCCAGAAGGTGCAATATATAATTACAGTAAGAAAACAAGTACTACAAACAATAATAACAACAATAGTAAGGAATAAACAACTACATGTGAAGATTATAATTGAAAGAAAAAATAAATTTGAATTTTTTTTTCAGGACAGATTCTTTGTTATTGTACAAGTGAGGGAGAGACAAGAGTGTGAGTAGGATCAACTGAGAGTGATGTGAGTGTGGGTGGAGGGAAGAGCTATGTAGGGACATAGCAGGGACAGGTTCTGGAGTTGAGTAAATGTCCCTTAAGTTATTTTTTTAAAACATGGAGTGTGAGAGATAGAGCATATGTCCAGGGGAAGTTTATTCCAAGCTTGGGACACAGAGTGTTTATAGAGTTGCTTACCTACTGACTTATTGGTGTGGTAGATATCGAGCAATTGCTGATTAGAGGTGCGGAGAGATCGAGAAGAGGTATAGATAGAGACTAGGAAAGATAAAGATGGACAGCAGGAAGATTTAAAGAGCATAGAGTGCAGCATGTGAAATTGGTAGAGATGTAGTAGTTGTGGGAGTTCCAGCCATTGCAGAGACTTTAAGGTAATACAGTGGTGTGTATTGTTTGGGGAGTTAGTGATGAATCTGGCTATTTTGTGGTAGGTTTGTTGGAGTTTGTTCAGGGTAGTTGTTTGAATATTTGTGAGAATTGGGGAGGCATAGAGGAGAGAAGGGAGGAGAAGTGCTTGTCCTAGGGTGAGTCTAGCCTCAGGAGTGAGATATTATCTGTTCCGGCATAAGAGGGTTTTCTTTATGCATTGCTGTATGTGTTGATTGAATTTTAGTTCATCGTCAATGATGACCCCTAAGAGTTTAGGGCAGGTGTCAGGTTGGATGGCTGTATTGTTACAAGACTTAATGACAAAGGAGGATCTATGATGAGCAAGAGAACATGGCAGGAAGAGTGAGAGTTTGTTTTTTTGGGGATTGAGGATTAGAATGTTTTTTTTGAAAGCCATTGTTCGGTGACGAGTAGAGCTTTTTGTGTTAGAGAGTGTAGGTCAGAGATGTTGGCTGTAGAAATAATAGTGGAGTCATCAGCGTATTGTATGAGAAATGACTGATTGCAAGAGGTGAAGAGGTCATTGGTGAAAATGTTGAATAAAAGGGGGCCTAAGATGGAACCTTGTGGAACACCAGTTGAGATAGGCAGGAAAGGAGAAGAGGAGGAGAGCCATTTGACAGACTGTTCGCGTCCAGATAGATAGCTAGCGAACCAGCTGAGGGTGGAGGAGGATAGGTGAAAGTTGGCAAGTTTAGATAGAAGTAATGGATGGGATACTGTAACAAAAGCTTTGGAGAGGTCTAGAAAGAGACAGGAGGCAAGTTCATTATTGTCCAAGGATTCTGCAATGGTGTGAGTGAAGGAGAGTAGAGCAGTAGTTCCGCTGTGATAGGGCGAAAACCATGTTGGGTAGGGCTGAGTAAGCTGTGATTTTGAAGGTGATTGAGAAGCTGTGTGTGGATACATTTTTCTAGTATCTTAGATAGAAGGGATAGAATGGCAATAGGTTGATAGTTGGAAGGGTCAATGGAGTTACCTCCTTTATGGAGAGAGGTAGTGTAGAAAGATTTCCATAGGGTAGGAACAGTAGATTCTAGCATAGATCTATTTATTAAAAAAAAAAAAGTTATTATTATTTCTTTGTTTTAAGACTTTAGGACTTTATTCTCTTTGTTTGCTCTTATCATAGTTGTACATTGCATATATTGTCTAACTTTGTTTTTTTTTAATTCTAATCTTGTATGGCCTATTGCTGTATAAACATGTAATATTCCATTGGAGCTTTTCTCCCCGGGCCTCTACTGAAAATGGATATGTATCCAGTTAGACTAGCCCGGTCAACAAATGTAAAATAAATAAATAAAATACATATTAATATAGTTACTGGGTAGGCAATAGAGTCAGCTGCAAGTTTGAGGAAGGTAGGAGGTAATTTGTCAGTAGAGGGAGAGCAGGGTTTGAGTTTGAGCAGTAGAGATTTGATGTAAGAAGTGGGAACTGGCTTGAAGGAAAAATAAGTAGTATTGGGGGTGGATGTTGGGTCTGGTAAAGAGGAGGAGTTAGGTTGAGAGGGTAGGAGATTTTGGATGAAGGAAATAAAGTGGGAATTAAGAAGGGCAGCTGTTTCCTCAGGGGTTGTGTTTGGGTAGGGGGATGGGTTGGCGGTAGATCCTGGCTAAAGGATGCTGTTAAGTGTTGACCAAAATTTCCGGGGGTTAGATCTATGTTTATGCTGGCCTGAGCTATAAAATAATTTTTGTCTATTATTGTCTGTTTTTTGGCAAGATTACATAGTTGTCTGTATTTGAGAAGATGAGGTGTTTGGATTTGATTCAGGCTTTCCAGACACTGTCTCTTTGTTTCATGATGGACTTAGTTTCTTTTGAAAGCCAGGGGGCATGATTAGATTTCACTCTGATCTTCCTGGAGGGAGCTAGGGAGTCCAGAGTATGCAGGAACATGCTATTAAAAGTGTCAACAGTGTCATTGAGAGGGAGTTGCCTAAGGATGGACCAGTCAATGTTTTGTAGAATTGAGTTAAACTGAGAAGAATTAAATGTGAATAGTTTCTGACAATCTTTAAAAAGGTGGGGTTTAGGAGTATATGGGTCATATCTCAAGATGGAGGTAGGGAGATGGTCACTGAGGGAGTCAGGTAGGGGTTGGGACTGATGGTAGAGTTGAGGGGAGTTGGTAAGAATCCAGTCTATTGTGGAGCTGGAGGTTGAGATTTTCTGGAAATGAGTGGGGGTAGAAATGAGTTGGTGGAAACCATGAAGGTGAATACTAAGTAAAGGAGAGTCAGTAGAAAGTTTTGACCAGTCTATACTGACATCACCAAGGATGAGTGTTTCATAAGGTATGTTGAGAGAGAACCAGGATAATATGTTTTCTAGAATAGATACATTGTTGCCAGCAGGAAGAATAATGGAAGAGATAGCAATTTTTTTGTGTGGATTCAGATGAATGTTTGCAATGAGGAGTTCAGCAGGATGGAAGTTACGAATAGTTTTGGGGTATGGTGAAAGGTTAAGTCTGTTAGAGTAGAGGATGGCTACACCACCTCCTTTCTTTGAAGTTTTATCAGAGCGGTAGATGTTGTAGCCAGAAATGAGTATTTCACTGTTAGAAGTATGTGGTTTGAGTCACGTTTCTGATAGGGATATAATGTGAGGGGTGTTGTAAGCTATCCAAGAGTGCAGGTCAGTAATTTTATTTGCTAGGATTTGAATATTTAGGGAATAAAAGGTTAGGTGTTTGCATGGGATTGAGTTGTGGACCTGAGGTTGTATATCTGGTAGACTGTCAGAAGAGGGTTGTGAGGAGGAGGTAGTTAAAGTAGATAAGTGGGGGAGAGGGAGAAGAGAGGTGTAGAGGGGCCTGGGTTGGGGTGGTTGTCCCCAGAGGAGAGTAATTGTTTATAGAGAAGTGCACTTGATGTAAAAAGTTGATAGTATTTGGGCAGTCTAGATTTAGTCCTATTAGAAGGTTTGAGAATTTGTAATATGTGTATTTTGTAGAGAGTTGAGGTAGAAGAGTTAAATAGGTCAGGAGAGATGGTAAAAGAAGATAAAGTAGTAAAGCTGAAGTGTGAATGAGAGGTAGGGGAACAGAGAAATGGGTTTGTGAGGTAGTAGTGATAGGAGGTAGCAACAGAGAACATAGTGAGTAATATTGCAGATATAAGTAGATTCAGCATGATGAGTAGTTTGGTTAAGGAGGGGAAGAAGGGAAGTGTAAGAAAGTATATACACAGGAGAATATGCTAAGTGTGATTCGATGTTGGATTGTGGGAGTGGTGATAATAAGCATGAAGTTGAACTGTAGTGGATAGCTGGGCAGAAAGGGGAGGGATGCTTAAGTATAAAGGAAACTGTACATGGGTGGGTGGGAATGGGGGTAGGGTAGAGGAGCGGAGTGAGCCCGCAGGGTGAACAGAGCAGGTAGAGCCAAGCAGATGGAAGAGCAAGCCAGCGAGGAACAATCAATAAGATGGATAGCAAGCACAAGGTAAGAAAGGCACAGGGGTGAGGCACTAATTTGCTAAGTGAGACTAGGAGGAGGGCAGGGAGGTTGACAGTGATTAGGAAAGGGCAATAGGGCTAAACTAGGACAGACAAATGTTAAGTAGCTTATTTAGACTAGAGTGGGAAATTCAAACATAGGTAGATGCATCTAGTGGACAGATCCAAAATTGCAGTAGAGGGGCACGAGGACTTAGTGGGGTGGTGATGGACTGGAAAGAGCAGGTTGAGTGGGGTCTGCAGTAGGCTGTTAGCGTGCACAGGCAGGAGTACAACACAGCTATAGGGAGTGCAAAACAGCTTACAAAAAGGTACATACCCTTTGTTTTTTGGTATTTCTTTTATGTTCTCAGTTTATGCTTGGGGAACCAGTAAAGCACAGGGAGATAATTACACATTCCCTTAGATAGTGTTTTCAGTAGACAGGAACCCAGGGTACACACAGCAGGGCAAAACTTTGCTTCTGGTATTTCTTTTATGTTCTCAGTTTATGCTTGGGGAACCAGTAGAGCACAGGGAGATAATTACATGTTCCCTTAGATAGTGTTTTCAGTAGACAGGAACCCGGGGTACACGCAGCAGGGCAAAACTTTGTTTTTGGTATTTCTTTTATGTTCTCAGTTTATGCTTGGAGAACCAGATAATTACACATTCCCTTAGATAGTGTTTTCAGTAGACAGGAACCCGGGGTACACACAACAGGGCAAACTATGAGTGGAGCCAGCAGCCTACTCACTATAGGACATGAGGAGACTGAGAGGTATTTAAAAATACCACATCAAGCTAGTCCCTTCCTATCATCCATTTTTCTCTTTCACTCTACCTTCATCTTCTAACTACAGTTCTATCTTCCACACTACTTTCTTGTAGCTATTGTCTACCTTTAGTTTTTCCAGCTATGATCATTTTATGATCTACTATCCCTCTCCCCTACCTTACTACCACCTCCTGTTCCACCACTAAAAATCTTACTGAAATACTCATTTGTAATTTGTAAGTATCTCTTTCTCTATTAATATTATACACAGAATTTCTGTTCTCTTGTCCTGTAAACACATATTCCTTTCTTTACTAACCAATCTTCTTCTCTCTAATCGCTATGTCTCTTTGGCAACTTATTAATAATCCCTTTCTCAACCAACAACTGGCTCTCTTTACCTCTTCTGAATTCATAGGTTCATAGGTGTGTACTAGGCTAATGGCCCTGGGCCCTTCACAAGCCAAGCCATAGGATTACCCTGGGACAGTGCCACCCGATCTTAGTTCCCAGTGTCTCTGTTGAGTAGAGCCACTGGTGTCATCCCTGGGATGAATTTTCTGTTTCCCTTCCACTCATCAAGATTTCTCTTGAAGAGGGTCAGTGAGGTGCTTTGCTTGACATGTATGGGAAGTCTGTTCCATAGCATGGGCAGTCTCTGGGTTATGAACCTGTCTCTCCAGCATGTTCTGTTAATTGTGGTAATGAGGTTGAGGTCTTTGGAGCATGTGGTGTGGAGGGATTGGGATTTCTTTAGATGTAGCATTTCTAACAGAGCTGGGTCAGACATGGCTTTGTAAGTCAAGCAGAGATCGCCTGTAAGTAGGCGATATGAGACAGAGAATAGTTGGAATTTTTTGAGTCTGTTCCTATAGAACAAGTGTTTAAGACCTAGGATCCTCTTTATGAGGTACTTTTGCAGCCTCTCTGGTTGTTGCAGGTGTCTAGTGAGGTACATGCCAAATCGGGTATTGTACTTAATGATTGGCCTAATGAGGAAAGAGTAGAGGGAGACAATGACCTCTTTCTTCCTGGATGCAAAAAACTTAGTAATGAGATGTGCCACATAGGAGGACATTCTGACCACAGTGGCAATGTGGAGATCAAAAGAGAGGTTGCTGTCAACCTGTGTTCCCAGATCTCTCAGATCATCTTCTGTGTTCAGTGGACTACCAATGATATGGTAATTCATGGAAACCGGATTTTTCCCAAAGGGGATGATGACCCTGCTTATTTCACATTTTCTTTCAACTTTCTCTCTTCACCTCTTGTAATTTAATCAAATTAAGCATAGTTCCTTCATTAGACTAATTTACTATTTGGTTAATCTGTATTACAAAGTAACATATTATACTTGTAAAAATTACAACCTTTACAACAATTATATACCACATTGTTCTTGTAAAAATGACAATCCATATCAAATATTTATAGGTGCTATATACTACTGTATTACTTTCTTCTGGAGCTTTTCTCCCTGGGCCTCAACTGAAAATGGGTAATTGCCCGGTTAGGCTTTCCTGGTAAACAAATGTCAATAAATAAATATTTATATAAAAAGATATACTTATACACACACACACACACACACACACACACACACACACACACACACACACACACACACACACACACACACACACACACAGATATTCCCCTGCACTCACTGGTAGCCATCCACAGAAATGTGCAGAAATGAACCACAGTGCAGAGCTTCTGCTGTTGCTGCTCACCTAGTTCATAGTGACACAGTCCAGCAGGCATGGGCTGTTACTACATTACAACAGTCAAACAAGGATATGTGTCATGACAGAAGAGTAACATCAATATTGAATATGAAAGGCAAATAATATGGAAATGCTGAGGGACATGAAGGAACTCATAATGAAGAAATACAGATAACATATTGTATGAAGTGTATTTTCCACTTCTCTTTCCAGGTAAGACATGTTCTGCAAACCGTGTAGAGCTTTGGTATCGAGCCATTGTAACACAGCATTTACACCTCATACCAAACACACATATTTATCTATCCATATGTAGATATACTTATAGATAGATGTATATTAATACACAGAGCTATTGGTTATGCTCCAAAATCAGGAAAAAATAACCTTCCTATAGTGAGTTTAAGACAAATGAACCTAGCTTTTAACAAGATTTATACAGTGATGTATGAACCTTATTAGCAGGTGACACAGATGATGGCTACCCCAGAACTGCATCAAAAATACAGATGGTTTTGAAATCTGAAAAACACTTGATCCTGCTGCAAAAACAGCAGCAATGCAAATTATCAAACAATATTTAAAGCTAACATTTGTGAGATGGCTCAAACTGTGTGGCAGCTTTTCAATGCTGTTAGACACTGTGTAGTCCTGCACCCATTTTTAACATGTAGTACATTGGAAGTGCTAAAAGTGATCTTGCATTACAAATAATTATAATTATAATTGGCTCCCTGATTAAAACTATATGTTAATTTGTTTTCAAAATGGAGTTAAGAAACTCAACCCTCATGCTTCACTTCTGAGGTATATTTATTGAGCAATTTCCTGAATATACGAATAGCCTGGTTATGATCAGTGATCTGACAGTAATCCTATACATACATAGGATCATAGGTAGGTACTAGGCTATCAGCCCTGGGGCCAATGCAAGCCCAGCCAAAAAGGTACCCTAGCTTTTGCCACCCAAGAAAATTATTTTCCTGTGCCACTGTCGAGCAGAGCCACAGAGGTGATCCCCGGGGTGAATTTCCTATTTCCCATCCAATCATCAAGATTTTTCTTGAAGAGTGCTAATGAGGAGCTTTGTTTGATATAGATAGGTAGTTTATTCCTGAGTATGGGAAGTCTCTGGGACAGGAATCTATCCCTCCGGCATGTTCTGTTTATTGTGGTGACAATGTTTAGGTCCCTAGAGTGTGTAGCTCAAAGGGATTTGGATTTCTTTAAGTGGAGCATGTCCAACAGCTCTGGGTTTGACATAGCTTTGTATGGTATGCAGAGATCACCTCTGAGAAGGTGATATGCGACGGAGTAAAGTTGGAGTCTTTTGAAACGGTCAGCGTAGGGCATCTGTTTGAGGCCGGTAATCCTCTTTGTGAGGTATTTCTGTGGCCTTTCCAGTTGTTGTAGATGTCTTGTGAGGTACATACCAAAAGGGATGTTGTACTCTATAATGGGTCTAATGAGTGATGAGCAGAGGGGAACAATGACCTCTTTTTTTCTGGATGAGAAACCTTTTGTGATGAGGTGTGCCATGTAGAAGGATTTCCTGACTACTGTGGCAAAGTGATTATCAAAGGAGAGACTACTGTCCACCTGTGTCCCAAGGTCTCTTAATACACTTTCGGTGTGCAGTATACTACCGCCTATGTTGTAGTTCATGGGTACAGAGTTTTTACCAAAGGGGATGACAATGCACTTTTTGGCATTGAGCTTGAGGCCATGGCTTTGACACCAGGCATCTGTCTCAGTGAGGCCCTTTTGTAGGATGTCCACATCGTTAGGAGTTTCGATTATGGCTCCTAGTTTGCAGTCATCTGTGAACTTCATTAGCCAAAGACCTTCTGTGTTAGCCTGTACTTCAGAGAAGTAGATACCAAACAGGAGAGGACCTAGGACTGAACCCTGTGGTACTCCACTTGTCACTGGTCTGAAGTCAGATTTGGAGTCTGCTACTTTCACAGTGTGGGTTCTGTCAGTGAGCCAGTTGGCAACCCATCTTGTGACAAAGGGATTTATACATAGTTTAGTGAGGTTTATCTATAATTCCAGAGTGGGGGATGGTGTCAAAAGCCTTGGCAAGATCTAGATAGGCTGTGTGAACCACCTTACCCTTGTCTGTGGCTTTGGTGACTGCTTCAAAGAAGTCTATCAGTTTTAGGAGACATGATCTATATATATATATATATATATATATATATATATATATATATATATATATAGATAGATATACAGAGAGAGAGAGAGAGAGAGAGAAGGAACATGTTCTATATTATTAATACATTTTGTTGTACTTCCCCATCTCCAAACCCCTCCAAAAGTATTGTGCAGGATATACAGCACATTATACCTCATATCATCATGCACAAACTCCCATATGCAGTATTTGTGATCCTCAGGATATGGGGCATGATGCTATGTTCCTTTTATAGGAAACACTCCCTTCCTTGAAGATCTAATTACCTTTTCCTATTTAGGATGTACATGAACTTCCTTCACATTATATGCCTTATTATCAGCATTTCAAATTACCCTGTCCTTGTATAGCATGTATATATTGCAGCCTGAGTGCACATCAAATTATAACCATCTCCTGATGAGCAATGGCTGCCCTTTTCAGCTTTATGATGCCGTGTACCTTTTATAGTATATATCACCCAATGGAGCACAGATTTGACATCTTGTGCCGCAGGTGCACAGGCTGCCCTGCTGTGTGCATGACACTTTATACACCCTATCCTGAAGAGTGCAGAGTGCCCTGTTCTGTTGGATTGTGTGTATGCTGCCCTTCTGAGCAAATAGCACATTACTCTCTCCTTCCATCGCTGAGTGCAGATGGCCATTTTCAGTTGCATCTTCAGAGATTGAAATAGCAAGAAAACACTGAAATGTCTGTAAGTCATGGTCAAGAATGTTGATGCTAAAGTTTGCTAGAACACATCACTGTGGTGTAGTGTTCTCTATCATCGGCAAAATTGTCTTTTGTATTTATATTGACATATACTTTTCTTGCTAGTCTATGAAGACTGAGTTCATAGATTCATAGGATAATACTAGGCCAAGAATTTCACCCATGTTCCCACAAAGGCAGCACCTGTTTTCCCTGTCCAGCAGGGACACAGGTGGGATCCCATGGGTATATTTTCTGTTTCTCATCCAGTCGTTTAGGTTCCTCTTAAAGAGGGCTAGTGAGGTACATTGCTTGACATTAAGTTAAAACATTCTTATTGCAAATGTACACATCTTCCAAGATTATTTTCAGCTTCAGGACATCTGTGTTTATATATCGAATAGCTGCTTTTTTTCTAGAAGAAATTCCTCACTGAGGTTTTAAAGATGAATGTGATATGGAACAAGTGTATCAGCTCCTGCCAGTTTACCATGTTAAGAAAACAAGTTTATCTGAAAAAGTTAATCAAATAGCTGTGACCTGCAAATAAAGTACTGAAATTCCCATAATAACCCCTCCTTGCCTCTCACTCTCTCAGCAAGAATAATGGAATAGGAGCAAATTGCCCAGTTCAACAAAAAATTAATGAGACATAATTTGGTTTCATTCCTTATTTGTACTACTGAACAGACTTATGTCCAATACCAAAACACAATAATAAGGGAAGTTTTAACTAAATGATCTGGCAATGATTCTTTCAGTTACATTGGCTAATTTTCA